>NW_025378981.1:0-4146 GCF_016433145.1 Gracilinanus agilis
CTCTCTCTCTCTCTCTCTCTCTCTCTCTCTCTCTCTCTCTCTCCTCCTTTATCTTCCTTACATTACCTTCCATCTTAGAATCAATACTGTGTATTCCTTCCTAAAAGGTAAAGCTAGGCAATGGGGGTTAAGTGACTTGTCCAAGGTCACACAGTTAGGAAGCGTCTGACACCAAATTTGAACTGAGGACTTTCTATCCCTAGGCCTGACACTCAATCCACCAAGCTACCCAGCTGTCCTGCTTCTTTTCTTTTAGATATTTATATAGTTCTTAGAAAATATTTTTCTTTGAGTTTCTTTTTGGAATAGATTATCAACAATTTTTTTATGTTGGATAGGATTTCTTTTGATTTACCTACCATTCCATCTTTTGTTAATGCTCACTGCTATAATTGTTAATTGTTACTTCTTTCTATTGTTAACTCTTATAAAATTTTCTTTATCTCTCCCTTCCTTTCTTTCCAAAAAAGAAGAAAGTTGTGAAAGAAGAACGTGTGTAACATTGGCAATCTTTAATGGAGGGTACCTTTTTCTGCTTTTTTTTTTTTTGCTTCTCTTACCCATCCTTCTCCTCCACCTTTAATCCTCCAATCATAGGTTTTTGCTCTTTCTTTTCTTTGTTTCTTTTTCTCTCTTTATGATCTATCTCTAACACTGGTATTTTTTTGTGTATGACTAATCCTTTGTTCATTTTATTCTCTTAAACTCTCTTCTCCCCTTTCCCTATTCCTCTTTATTTCCTTATGGAATTTAATGTATTTCAACATCCAGTGTGTGTGTGTGTGTGTATGAGAGAGAGAGAGAGAGACCCCTACACAGATAGACAGACACAGAAAGAGACAGAGAGACAAAGAGGGGGGGGGAGAGAGACAGAGAGATAGAGAGAAGAGAGAGATATAGAGAGACAGAGAGACAGGATTGAGAGATAGAGACAGAGAGAGAGAGACAGAGAAAGAGAGAGGAGAGACAGATAGAGAGAGAAAGTTTGACTCTTTCCCCCTTTTCTATCTGGTTTAGTTGAAGTTGAGGGTCCTGAGATTCTTGTTCCTCCATCCTTTTCTCTATGTTTGAGTACTCTTCATGTGCATACCTCAGTTATGTGAGATAGATAATGAATTTCCTCTTATTCTTCCTCTTTTCTTCCTTTAGTAGGCTAAATCCCTAGATGGTTCTGTTAGTCTTATCTAACTCCCACCATGACTTTTGAAGAAATTAAGATCCTGAAGGGATGCTTGCTTTGTTTTTACTGTTAAAATATAAGTGGCACATCATCCTTCAGTTCTTTAACAATTATTTTCAGCCTTCTCTTAACTTTTGTGTGTTCATTTTAAGTCTTGTACTCAGCTCTGGTCTTTTCATTAGAAATGTTAGAAAGTTTCCTATTCTATTAAAAAAATTCCCACCCCCCAATAGAATTATACTAAGCTTTGTAAGGTAAAATTTTCTTTTTTCTCTAATCCTGCATTTTTTTGTGTTTTTTGAAATATTGTATTCCAAGCTTTACTTTCTTTTTTAGTTATAATTTTCAAGTCTTGCATGATTCTGACTATAGTTCCTTTGTATTTTAGCTTTTTCTTTATGGCTGTTTGAAGCATTAAAAAAATTTGACCTGGAATCCTTGAATGTTAGTTATAACACTCACTCGAGTTTTCATTTTGGAGTTTCTATTAGGAGGTGACCAGTGGGTTCTTTTAATTTTTTAATAGGTCTATTTCTGAGGGTTTCAAGCATATTTAATTTGTGATTTCCTAAAATATGGCATTCAATTTTTTTGTCATTATTCTCAGATAATCTGATGATTCTTAGATGATCTCTCCTATGTTTTCCAGCTTAGTTGTTTTTGATATGCTATCTTATATACTTAAAAAATCTTTTAATTTTAGTTCTGATTTTTGTTGTTGTTGTTGTTGAGGATTATTTTGTGTGTGACCAATTTTAGCTTTTAGGGAGTTCAGTGTACTTCCCATCTATGTTATTGATTCTATTTCCCATTATTTCCTTCATAGCTCTTTTTTCAAGGTATATTTTGTATTTTTGTAATCTTTATGACCAAATCATATTTTTCCCTTTGAGGTTTTCTTGGACTAGTTGTTCTGGATGCTTTTTTTAGTTTATATTTTTGTTGGTTTTCGATTTATAGTATATCTTCATTTGGTTTGGCATATTCTTCTATTTCTTCATATTTCTATACTCATTAAATTGTTCCTGAGAACAATTTATTCCAACAACCATGAAGGTGGTGAAAGCAGGTGCTGTGGAGCATTTAGAGCTTGGTTAGACATCAAAAAAGTAAAAATCATCTATTACATCCAATCCATCACCAGTCATCAAGACTTTTTGTCATGCCACTGTAGTTTGATGACTCTAGAAGCGACAGTGAGGTACATGATTTTGAGCAACTCTGTATCATGTAAATCTGATTTGGTCATGACTCTGTTATGGACTTCTCGGGCATTGGAAAATTGGTTATTCCAATGATTAAAAAGAATTCTTTTGCTGTGGCTGGGATGTGGACTGCCTCAGAACTAGGCTGCTTAGACACAGCTCTGACACTCTCTTGCAGTGGCTCTGGTGTGGATGCCTGTGCACAATGCTACTTCTGGCCTCCTTATTCAACTGAAAATGCTCTCTTCAAAGTTATCAATGATCTCTCAGCCAAATTTAATGCCCCTTTTCAATTTTTTTCATGATATTTCTTGAAGCATTTCTACTATTAATTACCTTTTCATTTTTTCTTTCTCATCTTTTTTTTTTTGTGACACTGCCTTGACATGCTATTCTTTGATCTGTCCTAATATTTCAGGGTATAAGAGGTTTTTGCCAATTTAAAAATCTATTCCAGCCTGTCTTTTTTTAAGGGGGGGTGTTTAACTTTTATTTTTGATATTAAAAAACATAAGGAGCATTCCATACATAAAACAACATATGCAAACAAAAAATTGGACTCTATATGAAATCATGAACTCTAGTTCATACCTTTTGCTTTAAGTATATAATTCTATACTTTCATTTCAAAACATTTGTCATGTTCTATTTGAACTTCCTTCTCTTTTTTGTGTGAATTTACAATATTGCAATGGTCATTAAGACATCGTTATTGCTAACCCCACACCCTCATGAACCTCATTTCTCCTCAAAAACACAACTCCTGGTGGGAAGACTTGTAAAACAAACAAAATTAATCCATGTAGTGGGTGTGTTAAAAAATGTAGGTCTCTTTATCCATCTTGAGTCCATCCCTTCTGTCTGAAAACTTGGTTGTTCAATTTTTTCCCATTAGTTTCAAAGTTATTTCTCTTTATATTATTGTTGTATTGATTTAAAATCTTAATTCTGCTCATTTCTCTCAGCATCAGTTCACACTGCATAGCATTCTTTCTGGATTTCTCTAAACTCATGTCTTTGAGTACACATTTTCCATTTCTGTTTTTCGTAATTAGGCTCACCTCTTTGGAATAAAAGAAATTCAGTGTATCTGGTCAATATGATTGTTGTGTGATTGCTATGATCCATCTCACAATTCTAGGTGCTACTAATGTTTAAACTTCTGGCTGTTGAAATTTCCCATTTTTCCTATGTTGACTACCCATGTAGAATTTTTTTAAACATTTATTAATATTCATTTTTAACCTGTTTACATACTTTATGCCCCTACTTTCCCCTTCACCCCCCGCTCTCCCCCCACCCATGGCTGACGCACATTTCCACTGGTTTTGTCATGTGTCCTTGTTCAAGACCTATTTCCAAATTGTTGATAGTTGCATTGGTGTGGTAGTTTCGAGTCTACATCCCCAACCATGTCCACCCCGACCCATGCATTCAAGCAATTGTTTATCTTCTATGTTTCCTCTCCTGCAAATCTTCCTCTGAATGTGGGTAGCATCTTTACCATAAATCCCTCAGAATTGTCCTGGGTCATTGCTTTCTGCTGGTACAGAGGTCCATTTCATTCTATTTTACCACAGTGTATCAGTCTCTGTGTACAATGTTCTTCTGGCTCTGCCCCTGTCACTCTGCATCAGTCTCTGGAGGTCTTTCCAGTTCGCCTGGAACTTCTCCAGTTTATTATTCCTTTTAGCACAATAGTATTCCATCACCCGCATATACCACAGTTTGTTCAGCCATTCCCCAATTGAAGGACATACC
>NW_025378982.1:0-6506 GCF_016433145.1 Gracilinanus agilis
TCTCTAATTTATAATCTATTGGCCTTTTCTCAATCCTCATCTTTGTTATCTCTTTGTAGGTTTTCTCTTTTCCTTCCTTCTCTTTTCCTTACCTTCCATCTTGGAATCAATACTGTGTATTGGTTCCAAGGCAGAAGAGTGGTAAGTGGCAACAGGGGTTACTGACTCTCAATCCACTGAGCTACCTAGCCACCCCTTCTGGTCTACTTTCTAACTGTGTGTTTCAGGGCAAGTCACACAACCTCTGATTTCTTCAGTTTCCTCATCTGTAAAATGGAGATAGTAATCACATGACTTCCCAGGATTATTGTTTGATTGAATGAGATAATATTGTTTAAAAAAAGTGCTTTAGCACAGTGTCTGACACATAGTCAGTGCTATTTAACTGTTCATTATTGCTATTGCTACAAAGTAGTTTGAGAGGGAAGCTTTAATCTTTGGGGATAGCAGGAAGAGCTTCATGTGGAGGATGATGCTTGGAAGAGGGGCTGCATGAGACAGAGATGAGGAAGAAGGACATTATAGGCATGGAGGAGAGACAGCGCAAAGGCTCAGAGATGAAAAGTTGAGTGTAGAGTCTAAAGAAAAGAAAAGACAAATTTAGCTGAATTGTAGTGATGAAAGGGAGATCATTAATGATGTAGTTGACTGTGAAGGGATTTAAGAGCTAAGATCATGATTCAAGTCCTGCCTCTAACACTTACTGGCTCTGCTGAGGTGGCCCTGGTCAAGTCACCCTCTTAAGTGCCCCCAGGCAACTCTCTAGGACTCCGTGCTTACAGAATAGTTGTAGCTCTGCAATAGTGAAGGGACTTAAAACAGTCTGAGTTCCCTATACCAATGAGATCATTGATCTGATTCTCACTCCCCACCCCAAAGAAACAAAAGCCCCGGCCCCTAGTACACTGCTTAATAAAGGCTTCTGGAGCTGAAATGAGCATAAATGGTCAAGATTTGTGAAATCAAGTTCATCTGCTTTTTCTGCTTTCTCTTTTAATGAATCAATGAATAAAAATAAGTTAAGCCCCTACTGTGTCCCAGACAGTCTGCCAAGCAAACAGGATGCAAACAGAGGCAAAAGACAGTGTCTGCCCTCAAGGAACTTACAATTTGATTTATGGTTATTATGTGCAATCTGGAAAATGCCAGTTATGGGTCTCTGGGCTTTTTTGTTCTAACTGGGATGTAAGACATATTGTTGGTGTTCAGTTATTTCAGTCATGTCTGATTCTTTAATATCATTTGGAGTTTTCTTGGCAAAGATACTGGAGTCATTTGTCATTTCTTCTCTAGCTCATTTTATATATGAAGAAACTGAGGCAAATAATTAAATAACTTGCTCAGGGTCATACAGCTAGTAAGTGTCTGAGGCTGGATTTGAATTCAGTTCTTCCTGACTTCAGGAAGCCTCCTCAACAAGGAAAACTTTATTGAAGCTGATGGTGTCTCTGGCCTTGCCCTGAGTGATGGCATGCCACTCTGTCATCTAGCTGCCCATATAAGACATATAATCTCCTATGAATAGAAAGTTGAGAGCTGAGAAGAATTTGAGTAATACAGGGGAATAAAATCCCTTGAAATTGCCCACCCTGCAACATGGGCATGTTTATCCAAGCCTTCTGGCCTACATCACTGAAAACTTACAAGAAACATTTCTCCTCTTCATTAGATATAAATGCTCCATTTCTGTTTTGGGGCCCCAAGCCCTGTCCTCAAAAATTACATCTAATTATTACAAAATGATTGGAAAAATTGGAAAGAAAGCTGGAAGTAGGAGTACAGATATAGAGCTGGCAGGGATTTTGTTAAATCCAGTCCTTTTATTTAAAGATCAAGACAGACAGCTAGGTGGCTCAATGGATAGAAAGCCATGCCTAGAGAGGGGAAGTTCTGGGCTCAAATATGGCCTTAGACACTTCCTAGCTGTGTGACCTTGGGCAAGTCATTTAACCCTAATTGCTTATCCCTGAAAGCTCTTCTGCTTTGGAACCAATATTTAGTTTTGATTCTAAGATAGAAGATAAGACTTTAAAAAAATAAAGATAAGGATCCTAGAGAGTTTAAGAGACTTGCCTAGGACTATCCAGGTAAAAGCTTTAGTGTACAAATGGAGAACCAGCCACTTAATCCAAACCCTTCATTTCATGGATAAATCCACTAATACCCAGGCAGGTTAAATCACTTGCCCAAGGTCATGTAGGTAGAAGCTGAGATGTAGAACCTAGAAGGAGCAGAGAAACCATCTAGACCAACCTATCTCATTTAAATGATGAAGAAACTGAAATGATTTGTTCAAGGTCACACAGGTAGGAGGTGGTAGAGCCAGGATGTAAACCTGGGTCAACTAACTCCAAGGCCGGCATTCTTTCCTCTGGATCATGCCTCCCCTCCCTTAGTACTCTACTGAGTCTGCAATCTCATAGCATACACAAGAAAACTAGACATATTATAAGGTAGAAGGTGGTATCTCTGCCATATTGTTATGGGCCCTAATCAGGACATACACATTTTATTTGAAATATTTGACTCCTTCATGCTCCTTTCAAAGCCCTCAGGGAAATTTAGAGGTTTTCCTTTTTTTCTTCCCTCTCCACAGAGGCATCATCTGAACAGGTTTCAAGTGCCTGATGTTTTTGTGTTTTGAACTTTCCAACAACAGCCATTGTGACAGTCTGTGTCTATGCCCACTGTTTTTCCTTGGCACCCAGGGGATTGCTGGCATGCTGTGTTATTGGTGGGAGTGGTGTTAACACACTCCATGCAATACCCAGCCTTTTAATTGCTAAGGCTTTTTGAAATAAAGTGACACTGATTCTCATCTGATTAATATTTATAGTTTTCACTTTGGGCATCATGCCAGATATCCTCATAATGTGAGTTGTTTTGCTTTCCCTTCTCTGCTTGGCTCCCTCAGTTCTAGGAGTTTATTTTCATAGATGTGTCTCTTCCTCTACTTCTCATCTCCCTGCCTTGCTGACCCCAAACCTAGTACTGACAGAGATTGCTTTAAGTCACTCCATTCCATTGATGATGACTTTTAAAGCTAATAGCTTAACTATTTAACAGTGTGGCTTATCTTTTTCTTTTTCTTTTTTTTTTTTAGGCTTAATGTCAGGGAAAACTTCCTAGTTATGAGAGCTGTCCAAGAGTGTAATGGGCCAACTCAGGAGGCTGCGGGTTCCCCTTTCTAGAAGACTTTGAACAGAGACTATATAACCACTTGTTCAGGATTATGTACGAGGGATTCTTTTGGGGGATATTCATTGTGGTAGATGTCTGCTATAGCCCATTGCACCTCTGAGATTCTGTGGCTCTGGGTAGATATGAACTTTGGGTCAAAACTGAAGGAGATTTTAGAGCCTAACACTTTCATTTTGCCAGTGAGGAAATTGAGGTGTAAAGGGATCAAGGGTTGCCAGTTACCCAAAGTCACCTAAGTATGTCATAACATCCATCATAAATTTAGAGATAGTGGGGTCCTTAGAGGTTATTTAGTCAACTTGCATCCTACTGCTCCATAGAAGCAAGAAAAGAATCCACTCAGACATTTTATAGTCTGATGACAATGCTTAGATCTTATAGGCTAAATAGAGTTTTTGCAATGGTTTTGATACAAGCTTAAATTAAAAGGCAAGTTTCATCTGGTCTCTTTGAAGGTCTTTGCTTGTTTTCTGATGATTAATTAGGCTTTTTCAGTGGGTGAAACTGAGGCTTGATGAGATGAAAAGACTTGTCCAAGATCACACAGATGGTGAGCTACCTCTAACTGGATTCAAAGCTACCTCCTCTAATTGCCAGTCTAGTACTCTTTCTGCCATACGATGAGCCCTTCCTCCCCAACCCTACTAGAGTCTAAAATAAGGGCATAAGAGCACTAAATGTACATTGTTTTCTACTTTCATCTATTTTGGTCTGTGCTTCTTCTTTGTAGGCTTGAATGATCTGTAAATACTTGACTTCTCCATACCAATAGTCATTGCAATATCTCTAACGTACCCTGAAAGGTGCTCTTTAAGACTTACAACTTTACATGGGGCTATAATGTTTGCATGTTTCCTTGGAATAACATTCATTCTTAAAAACCACAGAATTAGAAACAATAAAAGAGAAAGAGCGACAAAAAGCATGCATATGACATGAAATGTAGCACTCAACGAACAGAATGAAACTAAGGTGGGAAAACTGGTTCCATCTGCTTTTCATGTGGTTAAGTGAAATGTTCAGAGTCAACCTTGTGATAATAGAAACACATAAATTTGACTCTTGCTTTCATTAAAACAAAATCATATGAAAATGAATGGTTGCTCCAATTAATTTGCATAGGGCTATAAACGACTTGTCTAAACGAAGAGAGGTAGTAAGTGTCAAAGGTGAGATTTGAACCAAAGACCTCTGAGGCGAGCACCAGCACTCATTCCACTGGACTATGGAAGGTACCTCTCTAATCTGCTAATCCAATTTGTATCTGAACATGACTTAAAGCATTCAATAAGCAGACCTCTAGCATTTTTAAAGGATCCGGTTTGAGACTAACACCACCATATTTAGCTCATGAGCAAGAATCAGAGCTACTGTTTTTGAAAGAAAAGGTTAAGAAGGATGTTTGCTTTCTTTTGAAGTAGCAAATCCTGGAGAGATCTCTTGAGCAACAAATGAGGTTCTAGAAATGGCATCATAAAACTTGAGTTTTCACTTGGTTACTTAGATTGAGTTAAAAATATTTCAATGGATGGATGGTGTAATGTCGAAAGAACACTGGGGCTCAGTCTGTTTATCTGTAAAAGGTAGGGTTCAGACTCAATCATTAACTGTAAGTTCCATTCCAGCTTTAAATCTAAACTAATAGACAACACTTATAGAGTGTTTCAATATTTGCAAAAAATGATACCCACATTCTTTCATTTTACCATCACAATAATCCTTCAAGACTGGTGGTTTTATTACTGTCCCCTCCTTTTAGCAACAAGGAAACGAAGACACAGAGGAGTTAAGCAGTTGTCTAGTGCAGTGGTTCCCAAACTCTTTTGGCCTACCGTCCCCTTTCCAGAAAAAAATATTACTCAGCCTCCTGGAAATTAATTTTTAAAAATTTTAATAGCAATTAATAGGAAAGATAAATGCAACTGTGGCCACCATCGCTCTCCTGGATTGCTGCACCACCCACCAGGGGGTGATGGCACCCACTTTGGGAATCACTGGACTAGGGTCATTCAGATATTATGTGTCAAAGACAAGATTTGAACTTAGGCTTTCCTGATAATTACAAGTCCAGTAATGTAGCATACAGACTAATAGAGGAAACTCATAGCACAGTGCTCAGTTGATTTTAGTCTTTTAGTTGTGTGCAATTCTGCATGGCCCCAGTTGGGGTGTTCTTCACAGAGATACTAGAGTGCTTGGCCATTTCCTTTTCCAGCTCATTTGACAGATGAGGAAAGTAAGGCAAATGAAGTAAAGTGACTTGCCCAGGGTCACACAACTAGTCAGTGTTTGAGGCCAAATTTGAGTTCAAGAAGACGAGTCTTCCTGAGTCCAGGCTCCTGTCACTTAGTTTCAGTACCAGTACCAATGTATATTATGATAGAAAGTATACTAGGTTTGGTATCAGAAGACCTGGATTTGAAACTTGGGCTTTGTTACTTACAAACCCGTTGACTTTGCACAAGGTCTCATTTAAAATAACAACAACAACATATTTGTTTGTTTGTATATGTATGTTGTGTAGAGGTTAGACTAGGTGGTCACTAAGGATGCTTATTATTAGCATCATCACTCTTAGTTGATTATGCTTGCTGGGCCTCAATTTCCTTATCTGTAAAGTGAGGAAGTTAGGCTGGCTGGACTTTAGGGTACTTTCCAACTCTAAGTCTAAGATCCTACAACAGATGCTTCTTGGAAGCAGGAATGGTCTTTGTGTCTCTAGCACTTAGGACAGTGCCTGGCACAAAGCTTGCCCTTATAAATACATGTCAAATCAATTTAGTTTTGATTTTTGACTTTTTCCCCCTTTTTTGTTTCTTCCTTAAAGAACCAGTGGACAAGGCAGTGGGAATTGTCACTTGTTGCCAGTTAACTCCATCATTTTTAGTTGTCTTCAAGACAAAAAATGTAGCTAATTCATCATTTTCATTCCTCTGAATTAGAGAAGAGAGAGAAAATCTCATGTGACAGCTACTACATCTCCTTTGCCAGAGCTGTACACAAAGAATCTCTCATAAATGTGACGTAACATTAAATGATGATGTTTAAAGGGTCATAAAGCAGTACCAATTACACCTCAGGAGCAGAGTTTTTGTTTGTTTTATTTTGAGGCTGGTTCTTCTCTTTCATATTCACGCTGGTAGTGCTCCAGCCACTCAAAGGCCTAGTCCTATTGCTGACATGGAAGCTTTGACCAGCTTTATTTCTGACATTAGTTAATCCCTTTCTTTAAGCAGCTTGCTGGTCTCTGCTGCTTAGCACTCGCAACATTGGTGCTGATATCTGGTTCTTCCTTCCTTCCTTCC
>NW_025378983.1:0-2975 GCF_016433145.1 Gracilinanus agilis
CTTCTTCTTCTTCTTCTTCTTCTTCTTCTTCTTCTTCTTCCTTCTCTTCCTCCTCCTCTTCTTCTTCCTCCTTCTTCTCCTTCTCTTCCTCCTCCATTTGAACTGTTTGAGTGCCAAGAAACTCATTACTCTAAAATAGTCTGTTCTGTTAAACATCCAGGTATTAGATATACTCCTTTAGCTGAGCTGATAAACAGGATTCTTTTCTGAGAGCTGCCTAGCAGGTTTCCAAGATGCCTTTCATTCTCTGTCCCATAAGCTCTGGGGAGAGGTAAACACATGCCCGCTTAGGAGAAGGGCCCTTGAGGCCACAGACTGTGGGCTGTGAGATAGAGCTGCCCTAGTTGCTGCCTTTACTGGCATAGACTTGCTGTGTGAGCTTTAGCAAATACTTTGCCATTCTGTGCCTTTATTCTGATATCTGATGAATGGGCACACTCCACCCTATAGGAATTTAAAGTGAGTAATAAATAGCTACATAAAATCCCAGTAAGTGGCTAGAAGCCAGGTCAGATGGTCCTATAAAAATACTTAAAAGAAATAAATATCCCTGCTCTTAGAGTATGACCTTGGGCAAATCTCTTTCTTCTATAATTTTCTTCTATAAATGCTAGAGATTAGACTACATGACCTCTAAGGTCCTTTCCATCTCCTTCATTCTATGTATCTCTCTGGGCCTCAGTTTCCCCATGTGTAAAATCAGAGAGGGAGCAAGAGAAAGCTTTAGACTAGTTGATCTCAAACTTCCCTCTAAATTCTAACCTCCTATGATTGTTTTCCCATCTGGGTCTCTGTCCCTGATCTCCTCCTTGACTCCTGGTGCCCTTTTAAGAATTTGACTCTCTCTGGACCTTGTCATCCAGAAGTCTCCTTCCTAGCCCAAGGGAAAGACCGGGGCACAGTCCTCTCCATGAACTTGCCTTAATCCAGAAGTCAGGTTGCAAAATTGGATTAGAATGACTTCCTAGCAATTCCTGAAGAATTTTAAGCTTATGAAAAATTCTAAGAGTGGTGTCTGGCACTGCTGACCAATTCCTCCAGCGGGTCAGCTTGGAGCCAGGATAGATGGTTGGGCAAAGCTCTCACAGCGTGTCAGGATCTCAGAGGCAGGATGGTGCTGTGGGAAGTTCACCGAATCTGGAGTTCCAGCCTTGCTGGCTCTGAGTTTTTATTAGGTATGAGACCATGGGCAAGATATTGGAGTTAGAACTGGAAAGGACCTATAAGATTGTCTAATCACCTAATCAACCCCCATCATTTCAACAGAGAATTGGAAAGGCCCAGAGATACCAAATATTTTCCCCAGAATCATCTAACCAGTAAGTAACAGAGCTAGGATGGAAGTCTGTCTTCTGACTTCTGGGGGTCTTTTCCATCTTATTGCACTAATTGCTTGGATCCTCAGTTTCTATGTCTGTAAAAGGGAAGAATGAGACTAGCAGCTATGTATGTGATAGCGGAGAGTCGGAAAGACTTCTCTTGAATTCAAATCTGGTCCAGACCCTTATGTGTGTGACCTTGGGCAAATCGCTTAACCCTATTTGCCTCAATTTCCTCATCTATAAAATGAACTGGAGAAGGAAATGGCAAACCACTCCAGTATCTTTGCCGAGAAAACCCCAAATGGGGTTATGAAAAGTTAGATGTGTCTGAAACAACTGAAAAACAAGAAAAACTTCCAGGACTCTTATGAAGAAAGCCACTATTGCTTTCTTCAAATTCTTACAATCCTTCAGGCATTAAGGAAATATGAGTTATTATTACTGAATGAGTATTTCCTCTCTATACTAGTCTAAGGCAAATTTTTACCAGTCCTCAAAACTTTTTTTTAAACCCCTTGCTTTCTATCTTAATATCAATTCTAAAATAGAAAAGAGACAAAAGGCTAGATAATAAGGGTTAAGTGACTTGCCCAGGGTCACCCAGCTTGAAAATATCTGAGATCAGATTTGAACCCAGGTCCTCCTGACTTCAGACATGGTGCTCTATCTATTGTGTTACCCGGCAGTCCCCTTCAAAGTTTTTTAATACCAAAGGCTCAAAACCTCTAAATGTAAAAAAGTGTAGAAAGCAACTTGATTTTACCTTCTTCCTGTATCTTGCTCTTCTAGTTTCTCATAAAGCAGACTTTCTGGTAGGGGAATATGACCCATGTGTAGACAACTCTCTTATGGGATTTTTCCTTTTTCCATCTCTCCAGCTTTTTTTTTTAAACTCTTACTTTCTGTCTTAGAGTCTATACTGGGTATTGGTTCCAAGACAGAAGAGTGACAGATCTGGAGTCAGGAAGACCTAACTTCAGATGTGGTCTCAGACACTTATTGGCTGTTTTTTGGGCTAAGGCAGGATTCTTACCAAAAAGAAAAAAAAAAAAAAAGGAGCTGAGATGACCTCAGGGGTTAAGTGACTTTCCCAGGGTCACACAGCTAGAAAGTGTCTGAGGCTAGATTTGAACCCAGGACTTCCCATCTCTAGACCATCTCTCCAGCTTCTAATCCCTGTCCCCTGAGCCTCAAAAGTCCTGATAAAGAAAATTTCCCCATCTGTAGTGGAGTTTGGAGGTGGAAATATGAGGTAGTGGATGGTAATGTTTGTTTCTTCTTAGATTTTACTGATAGTTTTCATTTTTACATAATATTCATTTCCAAATAGATGTCTCCCTCTTCTCTCCCCAGGATCGTCCTTCATAGCAATGAATAAAAAAGAGAAAGAAAATTAGTCCAGCAAAACTAACCAAATGCATCAAATGAGTCTCACAGTAAATGTAATGTTCTATACCTACAGTCTTCCACCTGTACAAAGGGAGGAAAATTGTGCCTGTTTACTAGCAAGTTTTAGAGCTGATATCTCTTAGGGATGGAGGAAGCACCATGGTAGAGTAGAAGGGGCACCGGTTGTTTTAGTTGGAGCACCCGGGTTCTGCCATGGATTATTTTAGCTGTATGTTGATGCTGGACTTTTATTTTATTTTATTT
>NW_025378984.1:0-4035 GCF_016433145.1 Gracilinanus agilis
TGTTCAATTTCTTTTTCTGATATGGGATTATTTAGGTATTCTATTTCTTCTGCTTTTAATCTAGACAATTTATAGTTTTGTAAATATTCATCCATATCTCCAAGATTGCTGTATTTATTGTCATATAATTGGGCAAAGTAGTTTTTAATGATTGCCTTAATTTCCCCTTCATTAGAGGTGAGGTCTCCTTTTTCATTTTGATACTGTCAATTTGGTTTTCTTCTTTCCTTTTTTTATTAGATTGACCAGTACTTTGTCTATTTTATCTGTTTTTTTCAGAATACCAGCTTCTAGTCTTATTTATTAATTCAATAGTTCTTTTACTTTGATTTTATTAATTTCTCCCTTGATTTTTAGTATTTCTAATTTAGTTTTCATCTGGGGATTTCTAATTTCCTCCCTTTCTAGTTTTTTGACTTGCATTCCCAATTCATTAATCTCTGCCCTACTTAATTTGTTAATATATATGCACTCAAGGATATAAATTTCCTCCTGAGTACTGCCTTGGCTGCATCCACAGAGTTTGGTAGGATGTCTCATCATTGTCATTCTCTTCAACAAAATTGTTGATCGTTCCTATTATTTCTTCTTTGACTACCTGGTTTTGGAGAATCATATTGTTTTATTTCCAATTGGTTTTTTTTAAACCCATGTATTTCGGTGTATTGTCTCATAGGTGGAAGATTGGTACGGGTGGGTAATGGGGGTCAAGTGACTTGCCCAGGGTCACACAGATGGGAAGTGGCTGAGGCTGGGTTTGAACCTAGGACCTCCTATCTCTAGGCCTGACTCTCACTGCACTGAGCTACACAGCTGCCCAATCCAATTGGTTTTTGATTTGCGTGTCTAAGTGCTCTTACTAGTTATTATTTTTTTTTGCATTATGATCTCAGAAAGTTACATTTATTATTTCTGTTCTTTTGCAGTTGTTTGCAATGTTTCTATGCCCTATTACATAGTCAATCTTTGTGAATGTACCATGTGCAGCTGAAAAGAAGGTGTATTCCTTTTTTCCCTATTTATTTTTCTCCACATATCAATTAAATCTAATTTTTTTAGGACTTCATTCACCTCTCTTACCTCTTTCTTATTTATTTTTTTTGGTTTGTTTATCTAGATCTGAAAGAGGAATATTTAGATCTCCCTCTATTATGGTTTTTCTATCTATTTCTTTCTCAAGCTCTGCCAGTTTCTCCTTTATGAATTTGGATGCTATGCCACTTGGTGCATACATATTGAGCATTGTTACTTACTCATTGTCTCTACTGCCTTTGATCAGGATGTAATGAACTTCCCTGTCTTTTTTAATCATATCTATTTCTACTTTGGCTTTGTCAGAAATCATAATAGCCACTCCTGCCTTCTTTTTCTCATTTAATGCCCAAAAGATTTTGCTCAAGGCCTTAACCTTAAACTTGTATATGTCCACCCACTTCATATGTGTTTCTTGTAGACAACATATGGTAGGATTTTGATTTCTAATCCACTCTGCTATTTGCTTCCATTTTATGAGCAAGTTCATCCCATTCAAATCAGAGTTATAATTATCAGTTGTGCATTAGCCTACATTTTGGTATCCTCTCCTGATTCCACCCCTTCTTCTTACACTCTTTCCTTTTAAAACAGTGGTTTGCTTTGTGCTGGTAACCCTTATCCCCTCCCTTGATTTACTTCCCTTTCTACCCCCTTCAATATTATTCCCCTCTTTTTATTTTTAAAGGCCTAATGAATTCCCTCCCCCTTCTTTTCCCCTCCCTTTTTTGACCTCCCCACTCCCCTGATCCCCTTGGTTTATCCCTTCTGACTTTCTCAGTAGGGTTAGATAGAGTTTTATATCCCAATGGATAATATAGCTACTCTTCCCTCTCTGAGTTGAATACACTGATAGTGAGGTTTAAATATTACCTTTTATTGCTCTCTTCCTCTCCTTCTTATAATAGTATTTGTCCCCTTCCCTTCCTATGCCCTCTTTGTGTGTAATAGAATAGCCTATTTTTCTTATTCATTCAAGTTTCTCTTGATGTTCCCTACTATTCATCCCCCTCTTTCCCATTCCCCCCATGTCATCTTAGATCATTTAGTATTCCATCCTCTCCATATGAATTATTCTTCTTATTACTATAATAGTGAATACTATAATAGTGAATAGAGTTCAATACAAAGAATTATGCATAGCATTTCTCCACATAGGAGTACAGATAATTAGAACTTATTGAAGCCCTTAAAGAGTCAAATTTAAAAAAAAATTATGAGTTTTCTTTCTTTCCCCTCTGTTTCTTATTTACCTTTTCATGTTTCTCTTGATTTTTGTGTTTGGATATCAAACTTTCCATTTAGTCCTGCCAGATCTTAACCGCTCCCAACATTTTTTACCAAATAATTAATTCTTATTCCCAATACTTGCATCTTTACTTCTACCAAATACAAATTTGCTATATATATTTTTTACAAATGTTTGTTACATCTACTTTGTTCCGCTGATACACTTTTCTATTTCTTAGCAAATACCAGATAGTTTTTCTTTTAGAGTAAACCCCCATTTATCCAGGCAAAACAGAACTCCAGGAAGTCAAATGGTAGAACAGAATATAAGGAAGTCACATAGCTTAAAACAGTCCCAAACAAACACAATAATAAAAAAGTTATTCCACTAGGAGTAAGATAGAATAAATACCTCAATACAAGCGAGGAAAGAAAGAATGATCTTACCTAGAAGAACAAGGGAATCTCTAGATTCTACTAGCAGACTCTAGAGTTGTAAGAGAAGTCAACAGGCAGGATGAGGGACCCGATTCCCCCACATAACCTCTGCTCTGTGGGCTTCCAGTCACCACTCAAAACTTCACATCTAGACTCCCTTGGCTTATCACTTTTAAGGTTCTCTTTCACATACATCTGCCTAACAAACAAGTATGCAGTATTAGTATTAGTTTTCTCTTACATAGTCCAGGCACATCTCCTTCTTCATAAGGCTTTACAGATCTCTCTTGGAAATACCATCCTAGATTTGGGTGAAGTAGGACTTGCAAAAACACTGGCTCCTAAGTAGGACACACTATGAGCATAAATGGACCATGACGCCACAGACTACAGTATCTGGTGATTGTAGTAGTTAGATCATTGGGCTGAGGATAAGGAAGAACTCTGCATTCCATCCAGACTGAACTACTCTGAGCCTCTCTACATGCCTTGAATAGAGTGTTCAAGGAGGATTAGTATCCCTCATATTGGGGCTTACCAAGCCCTTTTCAGGGCTACGCATGCACTTTTGGTGTTGACTTTTCACCCAACTATCATTTGAGATTTCAGGAAGCTGTAACATGCTCAGTGACCACACTCTGGTAAAACTGGCAGATGGACTGAACCAGACTGAGGGTAACTGGAAAAGAGCACAAACCAGTTGGTGACTTTGGGAGATGTCTATTCTAAGCATGCGAAGACTTCCTCTGGCAGAATAGACTGATAAGAACAATTTGTTCCGAGGGTTATGAAGGCGTCTGGATCAGACATGGAAGAAGCAAGGTCATCCACCACAACTTGGTTCATTGATAGTTGTCTTGGCTTTGGTCTTGCCACTGGATTTTGATGACTCTTCCTCAGGTGCGTCTCCCAGGTTTTCTTGTTTCTTCATTTTTCCTCCCCTCCATCTGTAGCACTCCCCACAGTGCACTATTCTCTTTCTTTGAAGGACATAACCATCCAATGCTCACCCAAGTGAGCTTTTCAGCTTCTCACCATTTCAGCTTCTTACCCTTTCCTCAATATTCTCTCTCGCTTCTTTCCCCTCAGCAGAAGACTTCAATTATAGTGTGGATGGATTGGGCTATTAAAACTCCATTAAATATGCCTAGATAGATATGCCCTGCTGGGTTTCAATCCAAGCAAATCTACCCATGCCACATAACAGAGTTGTCACTGAAGAAACTAAAACCATCCACCTTTTTTCTTTCTTCCTTCCTTTCTTCCTTCCTTTCTTTCTTCCTTCCTTCCTTCCTTCCTTCCTTCCTTCCTTCCTTCCTTCCTTTCTTTCTTTCT
>NW_025378985.1:0-7184 GCF_016433145.1 Gracilinanus agilis
TATATATATATATATATATATATATATATATATCAGTGATGGACAAACTATGTACAGCCCACGGGCCAGATGCAGCCCTCTGAAATGTTCTATCCAGCCCCACAACATTATTCCTAATCTGACAAATACAGTGAGTAGGATACAATATAATGAAACTTCAAAAGAAGCCTTAGAAACAGACTGATAGATGAGCATTTCCTTTCCTTTGGCCCCCTCTTTAAAAAGTTTGCCCATGACTGCCTTATATATAATATGAGGCATTATTGATTTAAAATGTCTGCTATCATGGCCTTATCTAGCTGAGTCAATATTGCATCATTAACATATTGTATATTGGGGGACATCAGTAGGTGGGGACCTCTTTCAGCCCTCTGATGACAAAATTGAGGCAGTATGGGGAATTCAAGTAATTCTAAGGAAATATAGTGAAGGTCTACTGAATTCCTTTCCAATTAAAAACAAATTATTTCTTTTTTTAAAATAATTAAAAACAAATTGTTTCTATTTGGTCTCAGATACAAAAAAAAATGACATTGAAGAAATCTATAACCCACACCATTCAACAGGGACATGGGCTTCCTAATCTGGCACATTGACAAGGTTAGGAATTGCCACAGTAATGAGTATAATAAGTTTATTTGGCTCCCAATAATCTATTCTAAATTGCCAGGCACCATCCACTTTCTTTCCCAGCCTTAGAGGGCAATCATAAGGAGAGTTGGTATAGCAAAGTGCTTCAGCCTGAGATACAAATAGGTGGTCTTCTCTGCACCTCCCCTAAGTAAGCATGCTTTTTCCCTCAGGAGTCTTCCCTGAAAAACTGTCAATGGAATAGAAACTAGGGCACCTAACGGACATATTAGGAGATCCACAAAATAATAACCATAATATTCATAACATTTAAAAAGAATTTTAAGGTTTGTGAAACTATATAGGTTATTTCATTTCATCCTCACACCAACTCTGTGAGGCAGGTGCTACAACTATCTTCATCTAACAAATGAGGAAACTGAGGTTGAAAGTTCAATGGCTTGCCCAGGGTCACATAAACAGTAAATGTCTGAATTCATCTTCTTGACTCTAAGTCAGTTTTCCTTGCCTTGTACCACCTACAAACCTGCCCCTTAAATATTTAGTGATAGCCTTCCCTCCTTTTCCCCACTAGCCAATACTACTTTACTAAATTACATTACTACTGAGGAATATGGATTCCAGTTCCACTGTGGTTGTGCAATTAAAACAGTCTGGGCCTCTTTAGGAGTCTTGGTCATTGCTCTATGGTAACAAGAGTGTCTCTAATCTGGATGCATTGAGACAGAAGACAGAGGACTGATTCAAATAGGTAAATACAGAAATATAGTTTAAGACAACAGAGTGAAATATGCTATTAAGGCTTTAATAATTTATGAAATAAAAGAATATACTCACTTTGCCAATTCACTAACAATTCTGGGCTTATCTGTACACATATAAACTTTAATAGTTTGTGATGACTTAGGTTTCACAATTCCACTTGCTGGTTGTATAGTGATAGGTAAGACTCCCGTATAATTTATGCTAAATGAGCCTAAGGGAAAGATAAAAGCAGGTATTCAAATTTGTAAATATACTCCAGTCATTAAATTATTATTTTCACGAGCACTATTCTAAGCACTGTAGACACAAAGTAAAGACATAAAACAGTCCCCACCCTCAAAAAGTTTTATGTTCAAATGAGGGAAACTATATGTAAATAGATGTAAACAAGAAATGTAAAGAGAATGTAAAAGGTAATCTTGGAGTGGAAGGCTCTAAAAGTGGGGAAAAGTGGCAAAAGATAATGGCAGAAGAGAACATTTGAGCTGAGCCTTAAAGTAAGCCAAGGATTACAAGAAATAACATTCCAAGCATAGAGGACAGCCTGTGCTGACCCACAGAAGTAGAATGTCTTGTGCAAGGAAAAGCAAATGGGCCAGGTTCCAAGATTGTAAAGAGCTTTAAATGCGAAGCAAAGAACTTTATATATGACACTGGAGGTAATGGGGAACTCCTGGAGTTTAGTAAGTGGACAAGAGTGACATGGTCAGCCTATGCTTTATAATTCTGGCAATTGAGTAGATGGTGGATTAGAATGGGAAGAGAATTGAGGCAGAGAGACCAATTAGAAGATTCCTGTAATTATCCAGGCCTGAACTAGAGTTAACTCCTTGGACATAAATGGAACAGATAGATGCAAGAGATGTTGTGAAAGTAGAAATTATAAGACTTGACAACATATTATATATATGGAGTGAGTGAAAAATAGGAAATGAGTATAATGATGAGGTTGCAAGTATAGAACACTAGGAGGATAGTGTTGCCCTCAACAATAATAAGGAAGTTCAAAAAAGGAGAGGTCTTAGTGGGAAAGAGAGTTATTTCTGTTTTCAGTCCATTGAATTTGAGATGGCTACAGGCTATCCAGTTCCAGATATTCAATAGGCAATTATTAGCATGGGACTAGAGTTCAAGAGAGTTATAAGGGTACTTGACCCTTATTGATCATTGGTATTAGTATGGGATTTACCATACCTGTATCTTAAGTGGACAGGCTGTTGTTTTGATTGTTGAGAAAGATGGCTTCTCAAAGCAGTCTAAAAGAATTCTGGCTCAGGCCAGTTATATAAAATTCTATTTGTTGTAGATATAAAATTTTAAGGAAAGTAAAGGAAAAAGGAAAACAGGTAGAAAAGTATTTCTTATGTTTAGGTAAAGTTTCCTATGCTAATAAATCCAAACTATAACCACCCAACCAATTTGGCTCATGAGGACCTGCTTCTTCCTCAATGGAGTCGAGGCTATCCTCTCTTCCTATTTATCTAAAACTCAAAATCCTTATCAATCTATCCTGATCTAAAATATAAACTTATAAACAGAGAGAAATAAGTCAGGTTTCTCTTTCCTGCTGCTCAGATTTGATTTCTAGCTGGTCAGAAATTCTACTGCCTTCTCTACTCAAACAGGTCAGACTTTGCTGCCACCTATTGGGGCAAGCACAGGTACTTCACCCAATAATCTCCTTCACTCTGACCTGATAAGATGGTTTTTTTCAGGATGTGAATTCACCAAGATTTTCCAAACTCACAGAGCTTCTCTTTGGACAACCTTCCTTGAACCAGGTCAGCCCAGAAAAGAATCATTGCTTCAGTTGTCTTTCCCAAAGCTTCCTGGGAAAATTCTCTCCCATAAATCATCTCTGAGATTTGTTATATTGAATCTCTGGGAGCTTGAAGTTTCACTCGGTGATTGACAAGTGAATCAGTTGGATGTCGGAATGTTCCCAGAGAGGCATGCGGACATAGGAGAGGGCAGTTGAGAACCCTGGGAGAGGTTCTGGGTTTTTACCTGTCCCTGAGGCTGGAGATCAGTGGATCCTGGTCTTTGGGGAAATAGAGACTTGCAAACTCAACCCTGAAAGCTCCTCCTGTGTTTCCTGTATCATCATCAACCTGTATCAGACCACCATCTGTGTTTCTACTACCCCTAGATATTAGGAAGTAAATCATCTTAGTCATCTAGGCTTCCCAGGGCCCGGGAGGGATTCAGGAAGTGGGCAGGAGAAGAAGAGGAGGGTGGATAAGAGGGTGGATATCTCAACTGATTAGGCTTAACATCTACTGAAGAAGAAGCTGAAAGATTACATAGCAGTTTGCCTGCTCTGGTGTAGCCCTGGCCAGGCTGTACCAGAGAGAAGCTATCATCTTAATTCCTTCATTGCCTGCAGTTAGAGATTGATTAGTGTCAATTTAAAGTAGGGTCTCCCAATACCTCTATCCCATACCATTATCCTTCTGTGCCAAATATATTCAAAGTTTTAAAGTACCTTCCTGAATTGGTTGTTCAAAGCTTATTTGGGAAGGGAGTACGTAGTCAGATTACTAACGTTACCCAGCTGAAGAGCCCAATAATTAATATCAATTAACCCCAAGTGGGTCCTGAAGGGATAACATACATTGACCAAAGGATCCTTCCTGGGCAACTGTTATAAAGGAAAAGTGTCATCCTATCCTCTCTCTGTACTCCATCTACATATACATCTACTAGATAGTAGGAGCCTCCTTTTAATATAACAGATTCCATTCAGATTTAAAGAAACCCAACTCATTTCTCTCTCTTAATCCATCTATCTATAATTTTGTTACTTAACTCTATTCCCTGATGAACTCTTAATTAATTAACAAATATTTCTCTTCAAGAAAGAGACTAAAGCTATACATATAGATCTATCTGCATAGATAGATGATAAATGAACCCATGAGATAGCATAAGGAAGTAAAAAAGAAGTGGGTCCTAGATAGAGCTTTGAGGGATATCCCACAGTTGGTGGGCATAGGATAGATGAAGATTCAGAATAGGTCATCAAGATGAAACCAGCAGATGGGAAGGAGAGTCAACAGACTACAGAAAACTGTTCTCCTTTAGTTTACTATAAGACTGTTCCTGGGAACACCAACATAAATGGTTTGGTGAGCATTTCCTGAGCAAGGAAGATGGGAAAAGCAAAGAATGATGCCACCACTAGTAATAAGTTTCTTCATCATTTAGCAATCCTACCCCTGGCATAAAGTTCAAAGGTATACAGCTTCTTTGTAGATTCATTAGGATTAGCTTAACAGAAATGTAAAATAATTCCTGGAATCTATGAAAATATCCTCTGCAGAATACATCATGAATAATATAAAGAATAGATAAAAGGTTCTAAAAAATGAGCCTTGGTTTATGAAAACTTGTGGAAAAGCTCATTGTACATTGACATTTTTGACATTTTTAATCGCAAAAAATATTTTCCATATTTGATTGCAGGACAATTTGATTTTTTTATTAATGCATTTGTTTGAGCACTATAAATATTTTCCATCAAAAAACCCAACCCAAATGGATATCCCACAAAATATATTCTGAAAGAAAATGTAAGCAAAACTAATAGTATGATAACTGAAAGCCTATGTCCCTTTTCACTTTTGTGGTCTAGTGACAAGGAAGAGTAGGTATGTTTTTGTTTTTATCTTTACCTTCTGTCTTAATACCAGTTCTAAGCAGAAGAGTGGAAACGGGTTCTGGGTTAAGATGGCGGCAGAGTAAGAAGCAGCTCTTAACCTCTCCTGACCGAAACACACAAAACTCCTCAAGGGGACATAAAAACAAGTCCAGACGAACGGAGGAACCCCACAACAGGGCACAGCGTGGAAGGTACGTGGAATCGAGGCATTTCCATGCTATAAAGGGGTGAAACAGCCCTCACGAAATCGCGGGCTGAGCAACCACCCCAACCACACCCCCTCCACACACATCTATAGCTCCGAAACCAGCTAAAAAGAAATAGAGCAAGTTTGGGGCACCCATCGAGTCATTGGCAGCTCCGGGGCCTGTTCCTGAGAGCAGCAAGACTTAGGACCCCATTAAGCCAAAAAACGCAAACGAAAGCTGAGCGCGCAAGCAGGACGCAGGGCGCAGAGTGCAGGCTGAGAGCGCAGGCACTGCGGAGGCGTGGGTGGAGACAGACACAGCCAGGAAATAAAGCCTAAGTGGGGAACCAATGTGGACGGGTATACGACTGTGGAAGCAGCGCCCTGAGACTTGTAAAGAAACCTCTGGCAGAGGATCAAGCAAGGGGGTCCACCAGGGGGCTTGACCTTGGAAAAAACCAGAACTCAGACCTCAGGAGCCAATAGATCACGGACAGACACTGAGCGCTAGGATAAATCTGAGAAGCTGCTGGGCTAACAATGGCTACTCAGTCTCAGGAAGTTCAGAAGAGAAAGAATAACAACAAGAAAAAGAGGTCTTTAACACTCCACAGCTTTTACACAGAGAAAATCCAGACAACCGAGCAAACAGAGGAGGAGAACAAACAAGCATCCGGACCCTCCTCAAATAAGGAAAACTCCTCACAAGCTATGGAAGAGTTCAAAACTGAGATTTTGAGGAAAATGGAAGAGATCTGGCAAGAAAATAACTGTTTAAAAGGTAGAATCATGCAATTGGAAAGTGAGGCTCAGAAATTGAACACCAGAAATGACCAGATTGAAAAGGAATACCAGAAGATTATGGCCAAAAACCAGAAGATTATGGCCGAAAACCAGAAGATTATGGCCGAAAACCGAAAGATTATAGCCGAAAATCAATACCTAAAGGCTAGAATTGAGCAAGTAGAAACTAATGATCTCTCAAGACAACAAGAACAAATAAAACAAAGCCAAAAAACTGAAAAAATAGAAGGAAACGTGAAATATCTCAATGAGAGAGTGACAGATCAAGAAAACCGGTCTAGAAGAGACAATTTGAGAATAATCGGTCTTCCAGAAAAACCAGAAATTAATAGAAACCTGGACTCCATACTAACAGAAATAATTCAGCAAAATTGCCCTGAAGTCCTACAACAAGAGGGCAACATAGACATTGAAAGGATCCATAGAACACCTGCGGTATTCGATCAAGAAAGGAAAACACCAAGAAATATCACTGCAAAATTCAAGAGTTTCCAAGCAAAAGAAAAAATCTTACAAGAAGCCAGAAAGAAACAATTCAAATATCAAGGAGCACCAATCAGGATCACACAGGATCTGGCAGCCTCAACGCTAAAAGACCGTAAGGCTTGGAATACAATATTCAGAAAGGCAAGAGAGCTGGGCCTGCAACCACGGATCAACTACCCATCAAAATTGACTATATATTTCCAGGGGAAAGTATGGGCATTCAACAAAATTGAAGAATTCCAGGTATTTGCACAGAAAAGACCAGGGCTAAATGGAAAGTTTGATATCCAACCACAAAAATCGAGAGAAACCTGAAAAGGTAAATAAGATACAGAAGGGAAAGAAAGAAAACTTATAATTTTTAAATTTGCCTTTTTAAGGGCCTCAGTGAGATCTAATTATCTGTATTCCTATGTAGAGAAATGTTATGTTTAATTCTCTGTAGTGAACTCTATTCACTATTATAATATTCACTATTATAGTAATCAGAAGAATAATTAGCAGGGTGAGGGTGGAACACTAAATAATCTAAGATGGCATGGGGGATGGGAAAGAGGGGGTGAATAGCAGGGGACACCAAGAGAAACTTGAGTGAATAAGAAAATAGAATATTCTATTACACACAAAGAGTGCATGGGAGGGAGAGGGGACAAATACTATTATAAGAAGGAGAAGAAGAGAGCATAAAGA
>NW_025378986.1:0-2557 GCF_016433145.1 Gracilinanus agilis
CTCTCTCTCTCTCTCTCTCTCTCTCTCTCTCTCTCTCTCTCTCTTTTCCAGAGTAGATTGGGTAAAGAACTGCAGTACAGAACTCAGATGTCCTCCTCCACTAGAAAACCTTTAGGATCTTGCACCTCCAGGTCTCCTGTTAAATTAAAGAAATTAAAGAATTCCTTTTTATACCACCAAGGGGTGAGATGTGGTAGGATCAATAAGCAAAGGCCTTAATTCTATTCAGGCTAGGCTAGTTTTTCTTTAAAAAAATTTTAAATCATCCACAGGACTCAATAGGCCCAAGAGACTAAAGGCTCTGGCCATTGATGTGGCTTCCTAATGACCTGGGAAGAATGCAAAATAAAGATAATAATAGTCAAATCTCTTCCTTCAGTCTTCTGACTGGTAGAGCATCAGGGGCAACATAGAGGCAAGAAAGCCATGCCCAACTATGTCTTTGCTGAATATCCTTTCCCTGCTTTGAATATTTTTCCTTGTTATGGCTAAATTAATTCTCAAATATTCTCATTTTATTCCACATTTCAAGCCTGAGTTACCAGACAAGCCTATTACACTGTGCAGAAAAATACAAACAAACAAAACTTGTCACCTGGTGACCAAGCTTCTGGTGATTAGTCTCTCGGAATTTAGCCTCTGTAGTCACTGGAAAGTAGCCTCAAGAAAGCATAAATACACCAGTTCATATCTCTTATGTCAAAAACCTTTACTGTTTGCCTCATATTCTTCCTTCACCTTATGATGAACCAGGAACTGGTGAGTGCAATGCTGCATATTAGCTGCCGGTATCATGCATATTTACAGTCTGAAATATAAATTCCACCCCTTCCTCCTATGCAAGGCTTGTACATTGCTAGGACTACACATAAAACATTCTCCTATGTAGCATAATACCAGCTTCTGTGATTTACATTATGTACAGTCTCCGAGTTAAATACCAACACAGGTATTCAAGAATATATTCTCTTGCAGCACCTGTCTGAAAATTGCTATGCCCAAAAAACTTTTGCTCATTAATCATTTTACTACTCCCAACCTTATTGCCATGCCATAAGTTATAACAAGGCTCTGCAAAAGTCCTTGGCAAGGAGGAGGATGCAGGATCCCCTTCAGTTATAGGTCACAGAAATTTTAGGATGGTTTCTAAAAGAGCATTCCAAAAAGCAGTCACTTCAGCTCAGCTCAGTCCTATTTAGGTTTGCTTCTCTCTCACTGCCCATGTCTTCTCTCCTTCCTCCTTCTTAACATATCTCTAGATCCAGTTGGCTTTAGTTATGTAGCTATTGTTACTTCTGGTAGAATAAATGTCTATCCAAGAGCAGAGAATATTCATCCTTGGCTAGTGTGGTCCTCCATGTGCCTCATAGATTATCAGACATCTCAGGATCTGAAAAGCATTTAGGTTTACATAGCTACATCCAGGATGCTGGCTGGCATTACGAGAACACAAGCTGATCACCTCTGGGAAATCCATGTCCACAGTCTTAATTGTTGTCTCTCGTTTGCTGATGGTTGGAAGACATGGGCTAAAGATATGAATTCAATCTCACCTGTCGAGATCTATTTATCATCTCTGATAATCTGATAAGAACAGCTTAGTTGATAAGGAAATAACAGGACAAGGGAGATGATCTTGACTGTTAACTCATAGCTGCTTCTCCGAAGTGCTATTGAGTCTCAAGTTTATTATATATGAAACTTCAAACTCCCTTTCACCCAAAAGCACCCCCCAAAACTTCGCAATTGCATAGAAATACAGATTATGTCATATCAAAACACAAAAGGTCTCATTGGCTTCAGAATAGAACAAGGCCAAGGCTGAATTTTGGCTGGCCCATTATCGAAATCTAAGTCTGGGAATACTTTCTCAGGGACAACTAGCCCCCACTGGAGGAGGTTTTGTCTAAATTTTGTCCATTATTGACCTTGATGTGTCTAGAAACAGATTCAGAGTGCAGGCAACCTTTTACTTAATTTCTGTCTTTAGTCTTGGGAGAGAAATTGTTAACCTCTTAACTGTTGGTTTGCTAGGAACTTAAAGCTTTTCAATAAGGAAAGGTGTGGATCAGAAAAGAAGTCAAAAGAGGAGTCTCAGATTTTTATCTATTTGAAACTGTTTCTCTTATTGGCGTCTCACACTCACCAAACATATTTATATGTTTGAGTTCATTGCTGTGAGATTAGGAAACTTGAAAATTTTCAGTGCTTGAAAGTGTTTGAGGAACTGATCAGAGGAATGGGGCATCTGCACATATCCTGATATTTTTAGAGGTTTGTTTTCAAACAAAGAACCATTGAACTTCTCGATACATCAATCACTAAAGTCCTTTATAAGAACTGTGGGAGTAGAAACACAGAAGAAAAACAATTGCTTGATTACATGGTTCAATGGGGACATAGACTCTAAATGATAATCCTAGTACAAATATTAGTAATATGGAAATAGATCTTGATCAATGATACATGTAAAACCCAGTGGAATTGTGTGCTGGCTACGGGAGGGGTTTGGGAGGAGGGAAGGGAAAGAACATGAATCATATAACCATGGAAAAAT
>NW_025378987.1:0-8295 GCF_016433145.1 Gracilinanus agilis
AGATAAGAGAGAGAGAGAGAGAGAGAGAGAGAGAGAGAGAGAGAGAGAGAGAGAGAGTGAGAGAAGGCAAAATGACAGTCCCGTGTGTTCTTCCCTGATAAGAACACATATATATCTGGGATGCTGTGATCAGTTTTAAATGCCAAACTTTAAGGACATTGACAAGCTGGCATGTGTACAGATCAAAACCAGAGTTATCAGGCAACTGTACATCATGCCATACATAGATAGTTGGAAGGAATGGTGGATGCTTAGCCTGGATTAAAAAAGGAGGGGAAAAGGATAGATTACTTATTGGGCATATGATAGCAATTTTCAAGTATTTGAAGGATTTTCACAGAGGAGAAGAAGTAGGCTTGTTCTTCTGGGTCTCAGAGGACAAAGCAAGGAACAGTAAGTTAAATGTAAAAGTCTTGATGTAGGAAAGGGAAAAAAAACCCTTCCTAAAAATTAGAGTTGTCCAGAAGTGGAATGAGCTAGTTGCCTATGGGAGTAGTAATTTTATCTTCCCTAGGCACTTCAAGGAGAAGGAGAAGGAGGGATAGACTGGATAAGAAACCTTCCAAATCTAGGGTTTTGTGATTTTCCCACTTTAAGGTCAATACACACACACACACACACACACACACACACACACACACACACACACACACAAACACACAGCCTGACCTGAAAAAACAGCAAATTTGATTCAGTGCTGTCAGGCAGCAAAAGACTTGATGCTTTTTACATTGTCTCTGCCTAATGACAGTATTCACTCCAGAATTTTTGAAGGGGCTCACTCTATACACTAAGGTTAATTTTAGTCTTTTCTGGGTGGTAGGGAACAGCAAAAAACTGGATTTGGCTTTGAGGAGCAGGTCAGTGTATTTTAATTAAAAGTTTCTTTGGAACCTCAACACTGCAAAAGATAGAATAAGATAAGTGAAAAATTTCTGGACCTCAGGGGAAGAAGATAAGAGTTCAAATCCTGAAGCCTATACTAGCTGTATGACCATAGGAAAAGCACTTGACCCTTCTGAATCTCTAGCAATGCTCTAAAACTTACCAACTCCTTAAAGATAAAATGTGGGGAAGAAGAGGTCAAAAGGAATGGTATAGAAGGTAATCTTTATTCTATAAAGATTTTCAGTAGCTGAAAATACTCCTCTAACAGAATGTCAGACTTTCCTGATTTTAACTGATAAAAAACTCCTGGTCTGATCAGGGACAATGTAAACCCTCTTTTAGAGGATTCTATATTAATAGGGCTGTGACAGAAAACCTCTGGAAATCACTTGGATTGTTATTGAACTTTCTTGTAAGACTACCCTCAAATCATCTCTGTTTTTTTTAATAGAGTCTCAGGATAGAGAGTCTAGAGCTAACTCTGTAATTTTTAAGAGTCTTTAGGGTTAGTATAAGTATTCTTGGGAACCAGCTCATATTCAGTACCTATCCTGATTCTCTTGATCTATTTCTCCCCATCACAACTGAATGAAAAGCTGGAGAAGCTCATTTTCCAATTAGAGGAGTTCATTTTTCTGAGACAAATCAATCATCTCCCCAAGGGGACCTTTAAAGAGACCCACATAACTTTCCTGGACTTCATGCTATATACTATCCAAATAATCTTCTTTTCTTGTTTTTCTTATTCTTCTGAGTTAGCATTTGAGTCCTTATCTCAGTGCCTTTGCCCATGTGGACCATGACTATCATTCCCTCCCTCTTCTCTACATCCTCTTTGAAACTCTACCTCCCTTCAGAGGTCAAATCAAATTTCTTGTCCCCATAGCCACTAGGTACTTCACCTCTCAAAAAAAAAATATATATATATGTGTATATATATATATATTGTTGATGAATAGAATCCACCCACCTTGAGGCCAGGGAATGTTTCACTTTTGTCTGTATGTTTGGTGCCTAACACCATACCTGGCACATAACTGATACTAAATAAATACTTAGTGATTGATTCTTAGCACAAAGTAGGTGCTTAATAAATGCTTGCTGATTCATTGATTGGGAAAATGACATCTGGTGATTGAGGTGATATGTGAAACTATATATCAATACTTGAAAATGGTATAGCATTCACTTTTTCTCTACATTTTCAGATTATTATAATTTCAAATTATTATTTTGATACTGTATCATATTGAATTATCATACTGATCACCATACTTATCATTATATTATAAGACAGTCTAACAAATGATCATTTCAGATTATTATCATTGGAGAGTTTTCAGATATTCCCTAAACTGAGAGAGTTTAAGATCTCCCTCTCACCCTTTTCCTCTGGTTTTTATACCCAAATCTAACTATTTACTGAGCTCCCTTTCTCTAATAAGCTTTTGTGCCTGACTTTGCCAAGGCTATCCTTCAATCTACTCTATTATTATGGCTAGAGAATTTTCCTGTTTGGAGATTATGACTTTTGTCTGTGTTTGGTAACAAAGAAGCTGTGTGGTAAATTTAAACTTATAAGCCTTGCCATTGACTCTGAAGGAATCTTCCTTCTGAGCAAGATGTAGTATAAAGAGAAATGAGTCTCGTAGTACATGTGATGTTTTATAAGTAATATCCCACATCTCTGAAAAGAAAGGAAGGAGGAACAATTTTGTATCTCTTCTTGGAATCCAAAATTTATCATTAAGACACAGAGATTCGGTTTTTCTCTAATTGCTATTTTTTCCATTCAAATTGTAATAGGCATTGTGAATATTATTTTCCTAATATTATATACTTCACTGAACCTCAGTATATATAAATCTTCCCAGGATTCTTTATATTTGTCATATTTGTAGTATTATGGTATCATCTATTTAGAGTTGAGAGAGACGTTAGAAGTCATTTGATTTAATTTTTTCATTTTTTAGTTGAGGTCTCTAAGACACAAAAGGTTAATTGGCTTGAATTGCGTTGCGTTAAATGTACACATATGTATGTATCCCTAATAAGTATCAAAGAAAAAATCTAAATCTAGGTATCTGGGGCTTCATATCCAATGTTTATCTACTACCCCATGACAGCAAAGTAACATTCTATTATATTCATGCCAGACTATTTTTTTTAAGTTATTTCCCAGCCAATTCACATCCACTTTATTTCCAGTTCATTGCTACTAAAAAGTGCTGGTATAAATATTTTGCTGTGTTTGGAGCCTTTCCTTCTAATTTTGATCTCCTTTGACCTAGTGGGAGGATCTCTGGATCAAAAGATATGAACAATGTAGTCATTCCCTCGCATACTTACAAAATGCTTTTCCAGAATGGTTAGATAAATTCTCAACTACATGAAAAGGATATTAATGTTCCTTTCTTTCCATAAGGTCCCATTCCCATCACAAATATTATTATTTTACTGACATATTATGATATGCATGTGCCCATGAGCAATATGTGTCAATGTAGGCCATCTAAATGTATAGATAGATATCTCTGGAATCTGACCCATTTCTTCTTCAAAGGGAGACTGAAATGTCTACTAAAAAAGGAGAAGAAGTCCATGACTTGGCATTTGTTTCTTCCTTTGCCTATCTCCAAAGGTAGTGTCAGGATAGATAAATATAGATCATCTAGGGTTTTTTAAAAATTACTTTCAAAACAATGATGGTTTCCTAGTCATTTTTAAAAAGAAGAGTAATCCCTAGTTTACACCTGCCAATTTGGGCCCTTCACATTCATTACTTAATAAATATTTATTAAACATGGAGTTTCCTTGGAGACTCAGCGGAAGCACCTTCCAGATCTCCAAGTAACTCCTCTTCCCAAAAGGAAAAAAAAATAGTATATTTATTTATTATAAACAAAAGACTTTCCCAAAAAGGGTACAGTCAATACATCCATTTATCCAAGTTATCCAAGAGAAGTTATACATATTAAAATATACTAGAGGGGGCAGCTGGGTAGCTCAGTGAGTTGAGAGTCAGGCCTAGAGACGGGAGGTCCTAGGTTCAAATCCGGCCTCAGACACTTCCCAGCTGTGTGACCCTGGGCAAGTCACTTGACCCCCATTGCCCACCCTTACCACTCCCACCTATGAGACAATACACAGAAGTTAAGGGTTTAAAAATGTAAAAAAATAAAAAAATATACTAGAAGAGAGACCATAGTGAATGAGTTTTAAATAAAAGGGAGATAAAATTTCAATTCAATCCAATGAGAGTTTTACCCAAGTTTTACCCAAGGAGAAATCCTCTGTAATCTTTCTTTTTTTTAAACCCTTACCTTTTGTCTTAGTATCAATTCTAAGACAGAAAAGCAGTAGGGTTTAAGTGATTTGTCCAGGGCTGCACAGGAAAGTGTCTGAGGCCAGATTTGAGCCCAAGACCTTGGGACTGGAGGTCTGGCACCTTATCTACAGTACTACCTAACTGCCCTTCTGAAGTCCTTAGAAAGGCAAAATGGAAATAGAAAACGAGTGAGGAGCCAGCTTCCTCTACACCTTTGCAACTTCCAAAGTCTTTTCATTTTCACACATCTCCCTTGCATCCGAGGAACCCATTCGTTTCTTTCCCCAGAAGTTCTTGAGCCCACTCTGCCTTTAAGGAAGGTCCACCTCGTTATGTGTGCCTACATAAAATAGCATGATAAAAACCTCAGACTTGGTTAGATGTCTGATTGTATATATATGATCTACATTTTCTGCACCTTCCACAGCAACCACTTATTTCTGTCAGAAACTTCACCTCAACCCACAGATACAAACAACCACATGCCAACATTAAAGGGAGACTATAAACTCTTTAAAATCAGGGATTGATTTTTTTTTTGTCTTTGTACTTCCAGACCAATGTCCTGTATGTAATGGATACTTGATAAATGCTTATTAAACATTGAATTTCCTTGGAAACTCAGATGGAGCACTTTCCTGATCCCCAAGTAAGTCCTTCTCCCAAAAAGGGGAAAAATAGTATATTTATTTATAATATTCTTTCTATTTACTTATCTGTGTTTATGTTCTTTCCTGATAGAATATAAGTTCTTGAAGGTAAAGCCTGTTTTCATAGTTTTCAGTGTGTCCTCCTAGCTTGGCATTGTGCCAGGAACATGGTAGATACTTGATGAATGATTATTTCTTGAATTGAATTGAACTGAAGAAGGAACTTAAAAGAACAGGCTATTATAAATTACTAGCTCTGATAGAGAGAATTCAAAATCTAATTTAGAAGCAATATGGTCAAGAAGACTAATGGCAGGACCAGATATTCATCTTTTTAACTCTTACATAGTAAATATGTCCACCAGACATGGGCTTTCTTCATACACTATTTGTATTTATATATGAAAGTGTCTATATGTGTGTGTTTGGGTGGGGATGTATAATTGGTGGAATTTTGTTCTTTGTTCCTTGTTCCTGTGGGTGAAACACCCTTTTTCCTGATCTCACCCATTTTCTTATAGAGTATTTAGCCTTTAGGTACCTTTTTCTCAGCATTCCAGGGCATTTTCTATTCTCCTCTAACTTAGATTTTGAAGACCTAATTCTGGACCTGAGAAACTTTCTCATTGTTCAATAACGATGGCAATTAATAAGATCTCAGATCCTTGGCAAATTCTTCCTTTATACCATATATACCATAGGGCAGCAATATCCCTTGTGGGCAGTCCCTACATTCACCCTAGTCTTGAAATTCTTGGAGTATTTTTTTTAATTATTAATTTGAATATTTTCCCATAGTTACATATTTCATGTTCTTTCCCTCTCCCCAACCTCCCCTATCCTCCCTTAGCTGATGCACACTTCCACTACATGTATCATTGATTAAGACCTAATTCCATATTATTGATAGTTAGACTAGAGTTATCGTTTAGTGTCTACATCCCCAATAATATCCCCATCAGCCCATGTGTTCAAGCAGTTGTTTTTCCTCTGTGTTTCTCCTCCCACATTTCTTCCTCTGAATGTGGCTGGCCTAGTCTTGAAATTCTCAGTGAATTCAGCTGTCTTGCTAGTTCAATTCTACTGCCTTTTACCCTGACATCTGACATTCTTTTAGATAAGTTGGTATTCAAACTCTTTCCAGCCATTTTTTCATTTTCTCTTAGAATTCCATAATACCAACTCCTAGTTCTGGTCTTTGCTGGATGATCATTATTTGGTTAGACCAGGGATTTTTTTTTAATGTATGTGTATATGAGTTATAGGTCCCTTTGAAAAGTGAAGTTGATGGACCCCAGAATAATGTTTTTAAGGACATAATATAAATATATATATAACATAGCAAAGGAAACTAATTGCATAAAATAGATATTTAGGATTGTTTTTATGGAAGTGTAGACATGTTATGAGGCTCAAAGGAGATAATTTAGGTAAAGAACTATGTGAATCTTAAAGGGTTATATAAATTCCATTTATGATCATTACTATAAACTACAACTACTACTACAGCGACTAACATCAATATAACTCTTAACACGCCTCCTCCTTCAACTCCTTTTCCTGCTACTAATTCTTCCATTACATTCCTATTAAGTTCAAGCAATATTTTCAGAACTAAACAGAGATATGGTAGCAAATGCTTAACAATGGGGCTTTCTAAGGGGAAAAAATGTAGAGGACAAAATTTTACATTTGATTTACTATTTAGTCTTCATTTTTCAATGCCTTCTTAAGGCTAGATATTAAAAAAAAGAAAATCTAAAATAATAAATCAAACTTGGATGGATTGTAGGAATTGTTGACTTCTGAGGTGTAAATTTACACCCTGAAAATTTAACAATCATTTCTTGTGAGCTGCATCAGCTGGCTACAGAGCAACCCTGGAATTTCCAAAGTATTAAAAACAAAAACAAAAACAAAAACAAAACTCAGACACCATGTAAAGAACTTCAGGGGCTATTTGTCATACTTCCTCACCACTCTACCATTTGGCACTCATTCAGCCAGCAGGCAGGGCTGTGGTGCTATATCCCAGCAGAAGAAAGCTGCCTAAAGGTAGTGGGGCATCACAGGTGAGGGCAGGTAACATTCCCCAGCCCTCTCTCCTCCAAACACTGCTAGTTCAAAAACTTGACTGACCACATGACACTTGAATTTCTCCAGAATCTCAAGTCAAATTAGTTCACTCTTACTTGAAATAATTAGTTTAATTATTATTAATTTATTAATTACCATTATCTATTTATTAATTTATTTATTGCTGATTAATTTAGTATTTGTTTTATTGTCAGTTAATTATTATTAACTAATTTATTATTTATTTATTAGCATTTTATTATTAATTTTTATTTATTAATGAATGAATTTATTGTTAATTATTAAATTCATTAATAAATTAAGCAAATAATACAATGACAATTAGGTCCATGAATTACCTCTCCCCTCTGCTCCCCTAGAAAGAAGAATGATTTAGAAAAAATTGACAAACATATAATTTTGGCAATATCTCATTGAATTAAGTGATTAAAAAAAAACTTTATGTAACACTATTTATTCATCATTACAGACCTTGATCCTGAGCGAGTATACCATTTTTTTTTTTTTGGTCAATTCCAAGTTGTGCCCCCTCCCATGGAAGAATCCATGACAATTCTTGACAAGGATTTCTTTGTTATTCATACCTGTGATATCATCTTGAATAACATGTTCCCACAGAATTCTGAGTACACAGGCTTTTGGAGTCTTCCTTGTCTGTCTTATGGCTTTAAAGATTTGAATAATGGTAAGAGCCACATACTTTTTTTCTGCTTAAGAAGAAAACAAATTCTCCCTTTGTTCTCTTTCAGCCCCAACTCTTTAGGTGACTATTCTCCTTTGTTCCCAAACCTCTGCATTGAAATGATTAGAAAAAGTAATTGAGTGGATTTAGTGACAAAGTAGATTAGTGCCCTGTCCTTTAATGCACCCAAGCACTAAGTGATGGGAAGTGATTTTAGTACCTGCCTCATCTGGAGTGACAGGAAATCATTCTGATTTAAAAGCTTTAAAACATCACCTGGAGTATTAGTTCGACCAGCTTCAACCTGACCCTGGTAATACATATGGTAACCCCTACTTCCCAGGTGCTGATGTGGGACTGGGCAAGTAAATGTTTGATGAGGCTCATTAGCTTGTCTTCATTCAGAGATTCTGGAAGAAAAATTGATGTGTGTGTGTGTGTGTGTGTGTGTGTGTGTGTGTGTGTTTAATTTGTAGAAGCAAAATATATTTGAGGCCAAGAACCTCAGTAAGTTACTAGGCATACAAATAACTTCACTCAGACCAAAAATTACTGGCAACTTTCTTTTTCCCTTTATACTATGTGGACAGACAGAAAAACCAACAGTAGATTGTAAGTTCCTTGGGGACAGGGGCATGTCTTTTTTTTTT
>NW_025378988.1:0-2047 GCF_016433145.1 Gracilinanus agilis
AGAGAAAGAGAGAGAGAGAAAGAGAGAGAGAGAGAGAGAGAGAGAGAGAGAGAGAGAGAGAGAGAGAGAGAGAGAGAGAGAGAGAAGCAAGAAGAAAGGGAAGGCATACTTCCAGCCTGGCCACTATTCTTGTAGGTGTCATACCTTCTGAAGACCTAGAAAAAAAGTCTTTAGCCCTGTCATCTGATTCAATACTAGAATCCAATATGATTTTATCACTGGAAATGACATTAAGGAAATGGCGTTATCATCCAGTTTCCTGCTGTACCCTAAGGACCCTTCTGTTTGACTCACAGCTAAACTTCCCATATTTTGTGTCTCTTGGAGAGCAGAGACTGCCTTAATTTTCTATTTATAAACTCAGCACTTAGCATAGTGCTTAACAGTTTGTAAGGCCTTAATATATGCTTTAAAAATTTCATTCATTCATTTATTCATTCATGTAGAAGAGGCATTACACTTGTTCTGCTAAATTTAAAAGAGCAGAATGGGTAGAAGTTTTTTATAGTCAGATTTAGACTTGGTATCTGGGTGGGGGTGGGGAGAATCCTAACAATCAGAGCACTATCCCAAAGCATAATGGGTTGCCATTAAAATGTGAACGCCTTAAGTGGTGAATGTTGGAGGGGGTGTGGCAAAATTGGGACATTAATGCATTGCTGGTGGAGTTGTGAATTGATCCAACCATTCTGGAAGGCAAGTTGGAACTATGGCCAAAGAGCTCTAAAAGACTATCTGCCTTTTGATCCAGCCATACCACTGCTTGGTTTATACCCCAAAGAGATAATAAGGAAAAAGACTTGTACAAAAATATTTATAGCTGCACTCTTTGTGTTGGCAAAAAAAATAGGGGGCAGCTGGGTAGCTCAGTGGATTGAGAGCCAGGCCTAGAGACGGGAGGTCCTGGGTTCAAATCCGGCCTCAGACACTTCCCAGCTGTGTGACCCTGGGCAAGTCATTTGACCCCCATTGCCTACCCTTACCAATCTTCCACCTATAAGTCAATACACAGAAGTTAAGGGTTTAAAATAAAAAAAAATTAAAAAAAATATATTAAAAAAATAGGGTATGTCCTTCGATTGGGGAATGGCTAAACAAATTGTGGTATATGTCCGTGATGGAATACTATTGTGATCAAAGGAATAATAAACTGGAGGAATTCCATGTGAACTGGAAAGACCTCCAGGAATTGATGCAAAGGGAAAGGAGCAGACCCAGGAGAACATTGTACACAGAGACTGATACACTGTGGTACAATATAACATAACGGACTTCTCTACTAGCAGCAATGCAAGGATCCAGAGCAAGGCTGAGGGACTTATGACAAAGAAAACGCCACATTCAGAGGAAGAACTGTGGGAGGAGAAACACAGAAGAAAAACAACTGCTTGAACACATGGGCTGATGGGGATATTATTGGGGATGTAGACACTAAACAATAACTCTAAATATTAATAATATGGAATTAGGTCTTAATCAATGATACATGTAAAACCCAGTGGAATTGTGTGTTGGTATGAGAGGGTGCGCGGGGTTTAGGGTAGAGGGAAAGAACATGAAACATGTAACTATGGGAAAATATTTAAAATTTAAATTTAAAAAAAAGTGAACTTCTTGAAGGAAGGGACTGTCTTGCCTTTTCTTTGAATCCCCAGACTGTGCTTCACACATCTCAGGAATGAGGCGCTTCTCTTTCACTGAGAGTCTTGGATCAAAAGTTAGATAGTTGGATGAGCATTTGGCAAGTGCATTGGAGAGAGGATTCTTGGTTATTTATGGATTGCACCAGATAATCTTTGAGGTCCCTTCTAACTCTGAGTCTCTGTAATGCTGTGATACCATTTTCATCACTTCTCATGTACAAATGACATTTTTGGTAACATGCTATGCCCCTTTTATACCCACCAGGAGTCTCTCCATTTCCCTTGGGTCCTGTACAGTATTGACGCTTTGGTGGTTGGATTATTCCACAATTTGCAGCCATATCGTACTACAAGAATGGTGTTTCAAAAAATAAATATTTTGTGTGTGTGTGTGTGTGTGTGTG
>NW_025378989.1:0-1777 GCF_016433145.1 Gracilinanus agilis
AGAGAGAGAGAGAGAGAGAGAGAGAGAGAGAGAGAGAGATATTGTGTGTGTGTGGTTCAGGGGAGGAGGGAATAGTACCAGCTCCCATGAGGAGAGACAGGGCTGGAGGAGAGAGGGATCTAGGGATGCTGGGAAAAGGCCTTTTCTACTTCTCTGAGTCTATAATTCTCAGATTAGCAAATTGGTGTGGTTCTAAGAGTCTCCAAACTCAAAGATTCCTTGGGCCCAAGTTCTCTGATTCTAAGATCCTAAATGAGAGAAGTCCAAGATTCGTTCAGCATTTCTAAGATTGAAGAATTCTATGACACTGAAATTTAGGAATTCTATGATTCTAAAATTATATCATTATCATTCTAAGAGCCCAAATTATACACATATTTTAAAATAATATATAATACAATAAATATAACAAAATGGAATCTATTTTCTATACGAAACATGAGGCAGCTAGGTAGCATAATGGATAGAGTCCTGGAAGGACCTAGAGCCCGGAAGTCCTGAGTTCAAATCTAGAATCAGGCATTCATTAGCTTGTGTGGCTCTAAGCAAGTCACCTAATTTCTGCCTGCCTCAGTTTCCTCATATGTAAAATGGAGATAATAATAGCACTCACCTCCCCAGGGTGCTTTGAGGATTAAATTTTTAAAATTTATTTTTATTTTATTGATTAATTATGAAAAATTTTCTCTGGTTATATGAATCATGTTCTTTCCCTCTTCTCCTCTTCCTCCCACCAAAGCCAATGCTCAATTCCACTGGGTTTTACATGTGTCATTGATCAAGACCTATTTCCATATTATTGATATTTGCATGAGGGTGGTCGTTTACATCCCCAGTCATATCCCCATCAACCCATGTGATCAAGCAGTTGTTTTTTTTTTTTTTTTTCTGTGTTTCTGCTCCCACAGTTCTTCCTCTGGGTGTGGATGGCTTTCTTTCTCTTAAGTCTGAGGATCAAATTTGATAGCATATGAATAGTGCTTGTTACAGCTTAAAGCCTAACCTTATAGTTTATCATTCTAAAACAAATCATTTTGCAATCTAAGATTTTGTAATCCAAGCCCAAGATCCTGTCATTCTAAGAATTAAATTTCTAATTTCATCTAAATTCGAAATCAAACTCTAAAATCTAAATTCTAAGAATTAAAATTCTACACACCCAAAATTCTACAATTTTAAAGATTTCAAATTCGGAATCTTTAGGATTCTCGGGGGTTGTGGGGGAGACAAGGAGGAAATATCTCTCAGGTCGCAACAGCGCTGCAAGGGAGGAGATTGCACAGAGTGGGAGGAAAGGGGTCTCACTTCTCCTTGGTCTGTCCCACAGCTGCTGGAGGAGCACACAGACCAGGCCCCTCGCATCAGCCAGGAATTTGGGGAACGGATGGCACACTGCTGCCTGGGAGGGCTGGCCGAATTCCTGCAGAGGTATGGTGTATGTGGCCTGGGGTCAGCAGGGGGGGATCACCCCCCACAGAGTAGAGGAAGCCCAAGTGGGGTGGCTAAATGGATAGAGAACCAGACCTAGAAATGAGAGGATGTCCTTGGGTTCACGTGTGACCTCAGACACTTCTTAGCTGTGTGATGATCTTGGGCAAGTCACTTAACCTCAACTGCCTTACTAGCTCTTAAAAAAAGGAAGAAAGAAAGAAAGGAAGAAAGAAAGAAAGAAAGAAAGAAAGAAAGAAAGAAAGAAAGAAAGAAAGAAAGAAAGAAAGAAAGAAAGAAAGAAAGAAAGAAAGAAAGAAAGAAAGAAAGAAAGAAAGAAAGAAAGAAA
>NW_025378990.1:0-5606 GCF_016433145.1 Gracilinanus agilis
CCTTCCTTCCTTCCTTTCCTTCCTTCCTTCCTTCCTTCCTTCCTTCCTTCCTTCCTTCCTTCCTTCCTTCCTTCCTTCCTCCCTCCCTCCCTCCCTTCCTCCCTTCCTTTCTTTTGGGTCAATAGGGGGAAAAAGATGAATTGTCCAAATGCAGTTGGTAGGGTAAGAAAGCGCAAGGGAAACTGAATTCTGCTTTTATTGCTCCCTGACTTGGCAGAAGTAGAAAGTGAGGGTGGCAGCAACCACACTGCTTCTCCATACCTCTATTAGTAGTGCAGTTGGGCATTCATTATGATCTGTCACTTTCTATTCCTCTACCACTGCCATATCCTCCTAGCTTGGCAGATACTCTAGAGGAGCTGGAACTAATGCCACCCTTCTCTGATCCTATTTCTTTGAAATGTTTTTGTTTTCTTGTAGAACAAACATCCAACTTTATCAATGATGTCATGAGAAAAATAATGTTTGAAATTATACTTTTGGCTTCACTCATGTAAAATTTTCATGTTGGAACCATCCATGACATAACTGTGGAACATACATCAAACTAGGCAGTGTGGGAAGCACATCTTGGACAATAACCCATTTCTGCCATGCATAGTAGTAATACAGTAACATAGCATTAAGCAGGGGTCGGCAACCTTTTTGGCCGTGAGAGCCATAATCGTCACATTTTTTAAAATGTAATTTTGTGAGAGCTGTACAGTGCTCACAGTGTGTGTTCCTGTAACAGTGTGCTCTCCTGTAACAATGCCTGAAAAAAAATTGACTTTATGGCTCCTGCAGAAAGAGCCATATCTGGAGTCAGATATGGCTCGAGAGCCATACATTGCCGACCCCTGTCATTAAGTAACTCACTCAATGAATCCACAGGTTTTAAAGGGTCATCTTTTATACTGATACTCTTCTGATGCATTCTTTTCCATTCTCATGATTTCATTAGTTATCTACTGCTTCTCCCTGAAAACTTAGATTTCCACCTTTTGACTAATTACTAAAGGAAATGTTTTTATGCTGTTAATCTTCACTTAATAAGATTCCAACCCACCTAAGCTATGATCATTGTTTTGAATTGTCTCCCTTTGACCTACTATTTCAGGACTGGTTTATAATCCCAATTATTCCCACTCTCCCAGTTAGATCTCTCTTTCTTAAACTTGAAATACCCTATATCTCAACACTCCACTGCTCTACTATTAGCCTCTTCCATGGGAAAAAAAAGGATAACTGAACATATATTTATTAAGCACTTACTATGCTCAAAGACATATAGTTGTTAAAGACAATTCATGAATCATGTATTTAAGGAGACATCTTTGGAGTCTTTTCAGTCAATCAATGGACATGTAATTTTGTGAACACAGTTAGACTGATTTCAGTGTTTACAGATGAAGTAAATGCTTTTTTCTTACTATCTAGAGTAGTTTGTGATGCAAAAATCAAGTGAGAGTAGTGAAGTAGCAGGACAGATTCATCATAAATTCAGTACTGAAGAGACCTCAAAGGTCACCTAGTCAAATCTCTTCATTAGATAAGAGAAGCAACTGAGGCTCAAAAATATGATTTCCTCAAGGTCACACAGGTAGTATGAAGCAGGCCAGATGCAAACACATCTTCTGATTTCCAAATGTGAAAACGATAGCAAATAAGAGTATTTGATATATTTATATTCATTTTATATCTTTGTTCCTTATTATTTAAAAATGCACATTTCCCTTCTCATTAATGCCAAAGTAACTATAACTTTCTGGCTTCTTTTATGAACATACATTTAACTTATTTTATCATTAACATAACCACAAATGAGAATTGAAAGTTTAAGGTTTGGTAACATTATCTTGATACTCATAACAATTCTGTGAGGTGGAACTTATCATTATCTCTGTTTTATGAATGAGGATATTGAGATTCAGAAGAATTAAGTGATTTGCTTGGGGTTACACAGTTAGTAAATGTCAAAGTTAGGATTTAAAGGGACACATTTCTTTATATTTTAAATCTTCTCTTATTCTGGGCTGCCTTTTAGTGAAAGAGATGACATTGAGTTTGGGTATGACTGAATAGACAAATAATCCTTTTTGTATGACAGGAAGGAAAATAAACATTTTGACAGGTAACATAATGGTGGAAATAATAACTATGATACCAATAACAACACTGTTTGGTTAATACACACAGTGTTTTACAGTTTATAATATGCTTTCATAGAAATAATTTTGTTTGTTCCTAATAGCATTCATTTGAGGCTGGTATTTTATTCTGAAATTTCAGATGAAGAAATTGAGGCTCAGAGATCAAGGATAAACTTAAATAACAAGTGGCATTGAAAAAATTTGAAGCCTCTAAATCCAAGGTCATTCCATTATTCCCAAATTGTTTCTATACATGCCTAAACTAATAATATAATGATACCATTTTCCTTGTGTTTAGTTTACTAGACAAAATCATCTTGAATAGTTGTCAATGCCCTTGCCTTATCCTTTTTTTTCCTCATGTTTTTGAACAGAAGCCGCTGTTTTATATAAACGAGGAAAGGATAATATGGAATAGATTATGAAGAGGAATTCCAACCCCTTTCATTTACAAAGTAGAAAAATAAAGTCTAGGAAGAAATCCAACTATGTCAGAAGCTACAAATTTAATAAAATTGGAACACTAGTTTATGAATTCAAACCCCCTCTAGAAGTATATCTTGGTTGACTTTTTCATGTTGTTACTGGAATACAAGGTGAAAATTAGCAGAGAATCAGTGAGAATACAGAAGTCACCAAGTCACAGCCAAACTTTTTCATAGTTGAGAATAAAAAATTCTGAAGAGGCAAAAGAAATAATCTGTTTCTAAATGCAAGATATTCATTTTCAGTATTTAAACCATCTAATAGTTCTCTATGCATCTACATGACAAAAAAATTTTAAGAAATATTTTCCCTCCTACATCTGTTCTTATAGCTTTCAAACAAAGCTAATACTTGCAAATGTATTTTTCTCACAATGGAAATGTGTCTGTGGCTACCTAATACTACTGCTGTCTTTTTGTGGATTGGTCATTTGCTCATGACCTTTAGTTAAATACACCATGTGACTCATTCCTTTCTTATATCTGAATGCCATGGTATATAACTACATTGGCATTAATAGATCTTCAGTCTGAGAGGAGTAATTTCTGACACTACTGCTGTGTTTGATTATTATAATATAATTTCTTATATTAAAGCATGTGTCATGGGTTTATATTAAGTTCGCTTCAGTAATTAATCACATAAAGCTCTCTTCACCTCTGGGAATGATGTCACAACAGTAAGCATCAATGCTTCCATGTCATAAGAGCTTTTGATTTTTACTAAGAAAATGATAGCAACAGCCAAGTCAGGCATTGTTAACATAATAAAATATATGATTTACCATCATTCAAAGACTTATGCTTTATGTTAGACAGACCTAATTATGGAGATAGTATTTTCTTTCCTTCCACTGAGGTCAATTTATTATAGGCAATTAATAAGAATTAACCTCCAAACCTAGTGAGTTATGTTAAAGATAAATCTAGAGCAATAAAATGTGAAGTTTCTTTTGGTTTATCTTACCTTACAGTTGTTTTTCAGCAATGGACTATTCATACAACATCTGCTTTCTAATTCTCCTATTGACACACTAGGTAAATATTAGTTCCTGAAAAGTCATTAATCATTTCTACTTGGGGAAAATGTTTGAGGATATTTTAAATGAATTATTGGAACTGATTCTCATATTATGTAAAGGTGAGTACATTTCACAAAGAAGGTTTTCAAGGGGAAATGGGGAGAAACAAAGATGTTACCAAAATTCTCTGATTTCTACTGTTTTAATTTGATATCTTTACTCATATAATCCTTATAGAGGAATATATATATTTTTCCAGTGTGAGAAGTAGTTGTAATATATAATAGTACTATTTAAATCCTATTTTTGGCTTCAGTCAAGTATTAATAAATTCTCTCTGGTTATTAGAGTGCCATTTAATGCACCACACTATTACATGCAGTATTTCCACAGAAACTCACTAAAGATTACCTTACTTGAATGGGTTCTGCTATCCATGGAATTCAACCAGGTGTCTAATTTATTGTACAAGAATGATTAAAGTACAAGTAGAAATACAACTTCAGGTGAGCTATTAAAAAATCAAGAAGTATATCAATGGAGTGTGTGTTTGTGTGTGTACATGTGTGTTTGTGTGTGTATTGAAAATAGTGATAGAACTCAAAGTGAACTGGTAACTTAGTAGTCTATTAAATTGGTAAGATTATTAAATAAGAAACATGTCCAGTGCCATACGAATACAGTTTAACTGTAACATGATTGCTAGAGCTAGAGAATTGTCTGAGAATTCAGTCATATTACCAAAAAAGTATAGGTTATTATAGTTACTCAATAAATCTATGATTTCTATTCAAAGTATATCAAAGAAAATGATGTTTTTCTGCAGTCCTTAATCAATACTTTGTTTCAGTTATACACTCATCAAAAATTATGTGAACCGAGGTTTCCTGGTTAAGATGGCGGCAGAGTAAGAAGCAACTCTTAACCTCTCCTGACCAAAACACACAAAACTCCTCAAGGGGACATAAAAACAAGTCCAGAGGAACGGAGGAACCCCACAACAGGGCATAGCATGGAAGGTATGTGGAATCGAGGCATTTCCATGTTATAAAGGGGTGAAACAGCTCTCACCAAATCGCAGGCTGAGCAACCACCCCACCCCCACCCCCTCCATACACAACATCTAAAGCTCTGAAGCCAGCTAAAAAGAAATAGAGCAAGTTTGGGACACCCATCGAGTCATTGGCAGCTCTGGGGCTTGTTCCTGAGAGCAGCAAGATTTAGGACCCCAATAAGCCAAAAAATGCACGCGTAATCTGAGCGCAGGAGCAGAGAGTGGACGCAGAGCGTGGGCTGAGAGCTGGAGTGGAGGCTTGGGTGGAGGCAGACACAGCCAGGAACTAAAGCCTAAGTGGGGAACCAGTGTAGATGGGTATACGACTGTGGAAACAGCGTCCTGACACTTGTAAAGGAACCTCCAGCAGAGGATCAAGCAAGGGGGTCCACCAGGGGGCTTGACCTTGGAAAAAACCAGAACTCAGACCTCAGGAGCCAATAGACTGCCGACAGACACTGAGCGCGAGGATAAATCTGGGAAGCTGCTGGGCTAACAATGGCTACTCAGTCTCAGGAAGTTCAGAAGAGAAAGAATAACAACAAGAAAAAGAAGTCTTTAACACTTGACAGCTTTTACACAGAGAAAATCCAGACAACCGAACAAACAGAGGAGGAGAACAAACAAGCATCCGGACCCTGCTCAAATAAGGAAAACTCCTCACAAGCTATGGAAGAGTTCAAAACTGAGATTTTGAGGAAAATGGAAGAGATCTGGCAAGAAAATAACTGTTTAAAAGGTAGAATCATGCAATTGGAAAGTGAGGCTCAGAAATTGAACACCAGAAATGACCAGATTGAAAAGGAATACCAGAAGATTATGGCCGAAAACCAGAAGATTATGGCCAAAAACCGAAAGATTATAGCCAAAAATCAATCCCTAAAGGCTAGAATTGAGCAAGTAGAAACTAATG
>NW_025378991.1:0-1261 GCF_016433145.1 Gracilinanus agilis
TCTCTCTCTCTCTCTCTCTCTCTCTCTCTCTCTCTCTCTCTCTCTCTCTCTCTTCTTTTATTGGGTTATTGGGAACAGTTATCCAATCAGTCCACAAGAATTAATTAATTTAATTGAGTAAGTATCTCCTTGAGAGGCCAATTGATTCAATGGATACTATATTTTTCTCTATTTTCTTGCTCTCTTGTCCTTCACTACTTCCTTTCTTCCGTCAAAACTTAGCTCTGGATTTCTCTTTTCTTTCAAAACATGAAAAGATTTATTTAAAAGTTGAAGAAATCTAATAGAACTTAAATCATAAACTTTGGAAAATAATAATACCTGCCAATTCAGAAACCTTCCCCAAAGGCCTATATAGCCTCAGTCAGTTAGACTGAGTCTGACTATTTGGAGTTTTCCCTCTGGAATGTAGTTTACTTGTTCTTAATGACTTGAACTCCTCAAGGGCAACCAAGTATTATCTTAGTTTCTTGCTATATACCTGCAGTGTTAAGTGCTTGTCAGTCACTTTCGTTTTGCCTTTTCTAGGCCAAAGATTATTCCTCTTGGTTAAGAAAACCAAGGCAAAATGAGAGGTAGATAGTCGTGCCTTCTCGCCATCACTTGCTAGCATTAATTCATCCACTGGCCCAAGCCTTATGTTATCCTTCACCCCCTTCATCTCCCGTATAGCAAATTTAAAATTTCTTTCTGTTGTCCTAATTTTTCTTCACCAGCCTCGATTCATTCTGAGCTTTGGCCTTCTTAGTATTATTCTTACAGGACCATAATATGATTTAAAAAATATTGAATGCAGATTGAAACATGCTATTCTTTACTTTATTTCCTCCATGAATTTTTCTCTAGCGTAAGCAATATTTATCTTGTTTCACAGCTTGGAAAACAGGGAAATATGTATGATATGATAATATATGTATAACCTATATCATGTTGGCTACCGTCTTGGAAAGGTAGGAGGAGTAGGAAAGAGCGGGGGAAAGAACGAGATGGATTTTTCAACATAGCTAATGTGAGAATTTGTTTCTCTTGGAAAAGCATATTTACAATAATTTATTTCATATTTTAATATGATATAGTATAATAACATATAATATAATAAAATCACATATATAAACATATTTATGCATGTATATAATATTTACATGTAATGTGTATGTGAATATGTATCCTATTATTGTTGTGCTACATATATGTAAAAATAAAAAATAAATGATACTATAAAATACTTATTTTTTTTACAGTTGAGTTCCAAGCTCTTTCC
>NW_025378992.1:0-8050 GCF_016433145.1 Gracilinanus agilis
GAAAGAAAGGAACGAAGGAACGAAGGAACGAAGGAACAAAGGAAGGAACTTGCATCTCCATTTCCTCCTCATTAGTAGCCTGAATTCTGTTTCTAGGTCTCTCAGCTTTGAGAAATTAGCTTTTCCCTTATATTACTGGAGCCAAGGCCTCCATACCACTTTCTGGCCCACTCCACCTCATATCATGACTCTCTGCATATATCTTCCTTGCTTCCCAGATCCCCATTAGAATATAAGCTCCTTAAGAATGGAAATTATCAGGGGCAGCTCTGTAGCTCAGTGGATTGAGAGTCAGGCCTAGAGATGGGAGGTCCTAGGTTCAAATCTGGCCTCAGACACTTCCCAGCTGTGTGACCCTGGGCAAGTCACTTGACCCCCATTGCCCACCCTTACCATTCTTCCACCTAGGAGCCAATACACAGAAGTTAAGGGTTTAAAAAAAAAAAAGAATGGGAATTATCTTGCTAACATGTATTTGTATCCTTAGGAAAATATTACCTCCCAGATTTATGGAAAGGAGAAGAATTTATGAATAAACAAGAGAAAGAAAATATTTTGAAATATAAAATGGATCATTTTGAATACATTAAATTAAAAATATTTTGTACAAATAAAACTAATATAGTCAAGATTAGATGGAAAACAGTCATTGGTGGGAGGATGGCATTATAGAGAGTTTATTAGATGTGGGTCTCATAAATATATATAAAACTTTATCAAATATATAAGAATGGGAACCATTCCCCAACTGATAAATGGTCAAAAGATATGAACAGACAGGTTTTGAATGAAGAAATCAAGCTATATGTAACTAAATGGAATATGCTCTAAATCATTATTGATGAGAGAAATACAAATCAAAACAACTCTGAGATATTATCTCACACCTATCAGATTGGCTAAAATGACAAATGTTGAATTGTGCTCAAAGAATTATAGAGATGTGAATACCTTTCGACCCAGCAATACCCATATTAGGTTTATTGCCTAAGATGATCAAGAAGAAAGGAAAAGACCCCACAAGTTCTAGAATATTTATAGCAGCTCTCTTTGTGGTGGCAAAGAACTGGAAATTGAGGGGATACCATTAATTGCAGAATGGCCAAACAGGTTGTATCATATGATTGTGATGAAATACTATTGCACAATAAGAAGTGATAAACAGGTTAATTTTGGAAAAATATGGAAAAACCTACATGAAATTATAAAGTGAAACTTGCAGAAACAAGAGAACATTATATATAGCAACAGTAATATTGTTTGAAGAATGACTTGTGTATGTCTACTTCCAGAAAAAGAACTGAAAAATAGAAATGAGTAAGGCATAGTTTTATACACATACATATCTTTTTGTTAAATGATACATTCTCTAATGGAGGATGGGGAGGGAGGAAGTTAACTGGATATTTTCATGTAACAAAGAAATAAATTTAATTTTAATTTTAAAAACTAATGTAGTGCCTAGAATCTAGTAAGAATTTAATAAATTCTTTGTTTATTTATTTCTTTACCTTTATCTATCATCAAAAGATAAGAACACCGGCAACATCTCCAAATATATGCCAATTATGTGTAGACAAAGAATTAATAGCTTATATCACTTTAAAAAACCTACACACAAAACAATATATTAGCTGAAGAGAAAAAAGGCTACATCAAAAAGATTCAGGAGTATAAATAAGATCAGTTTGATAATATCTATAACAGCTACTCAAAAAGAATAAAATATTTACATTGTTTTTGTCGGGTTTTGAAAGTCTTTTAACTCAGTTCTGCACTCATTGCTTATTCATGTAAGGCAAAAATATAAAAGAAATTCTAGTGAGAATGCTAGAGAATTTAATGCTTATATTGAAAATTGTTCTATCCCCAGGGCCAGATGGATTCACAAGTGAATTCTTTCAAGCATTTAAAGAACAACTAATCCCAATACTATACAAACTACTTGGCAAAATAAGCAAAGAAGCAGTCCTAACAAATTCTTTTTATGATACAACTATGGTGCTGATACCTAAGCCAGGAAGATCAAAAGCAGAGAAAGAAAATTACAGACCAATTTCCTTAATGAGCATTCATGCAAAAATATTAAATAAAATACTAGCAAAGAGATTACAACAATATATCACAAGGATTATTCACTATGACCAGGTGGAATGTATACCAAGAATGCAAAGCTAGTTTAATATTAGGAAACCCACCAACATAAATGACCCCATATCAATAATCAAATAGATTTTGTAATATGTATGTAATATGTAAAATGTAATAGAAATTTCATGATTATCTCAATAGACACAGAAAAACTTTTGACAAAAACAACACCCATTCCTATTGAAAACACTAGAAAGCAAAGGAATAAAAGGGCCTTTCCTTAAAATAATAATTACTATTTTTTAAAACCATCGGCAAATATCATCTGCAATGGGAACAAGTTAGAAGCCTTCCCAATAATATCAGGAGAGAAGCAAAGATGCCCATCATCAACACTATTATTTAATATTGTACTAGAAATACTAGCTCTAGCATTAGAGAATAAAAAGAAACTGAAGAAATTAAAGTAGACAATAAAGAAATAAAATATCACTCTTTTCAGATGATATAATGGTATACTTAGAGAATCCTAGAAAATCAACTTAAAAACTAGTTTAAATAATTAAAAACTTTAACAAAGCTGTAGAATTCAAAAGAAACCCCCATAAGTCATCAGAATTCCTATATATTTCAAACAAAACTCAGCAGCAAGACTTAGAAAGAGAAATTCCATTTAAAATGACTCCAGACAATATAAAATATTTGGGAATCTATTTGCCAACACAAACACAGGAATTATATGAACACAATTACCAAACACTTTTCACACAAATAAAGTTAGATCTAAAAAATTGGAAAAACATTAATTGCTCATGGATAGCTTGAGTTAATATAATAAAAATGACAATCCTACCTAAATTTATTTACTTATCCAGTGTCATAACTATCAAACTACCAAAAAACTATTTTATAGAACTAGAAAAAATAATAATAACAAAATTCATCTGGAAGAACAAAAGATCAAGAATGTCAAGGAAACTAATGGAAAAAAATGTGAAGGATGGTGGCCTAGCAATACCAGATATTAAACTTTACTATAAAACAGTAATCATCAAAACAATCTGGTACTGGCTAAGAAATAGAAGAGTGGATCAATGGAATAGACTGGGGGTAAATGACCCCAGCAATCTAGCATTTGATAAACCCAAAGATACCAGCTTTGGGGATAAGAACTCACCATTTGATTAAAAAAACTGTTGGGAAAATTGGAAAACAGTATGGCAAAAATTAGGTTTAGACCAATATTTCATACCCTATACCAGGATAAGATCAAAATGGGTATATGATTTAAGCATAAAGAATGATATTAAATGGAAATTAGGGAAACATAGAATAGTTTACCTGTCAGATCTATGAAGGGAAGAATTTATGACCAAACAAGAGATAGGAGAACATTATAAGATATAAAATGAATAAATTTTATTATATTAAATTAAAAAGGTTTTATATAAATAAAACCAATATAACCAAGATTAGAAGAAAAGCAACAAACTTGGAGGGTTAATAACAAATTTCTTTCATAAAGATCTCATTTCTCAAATATATAAAGAATTAAGTCAAATTTATAAGAATCCAAGTCATTCCCCAAATGATAAAGTCAAAGGATATGAATAGGCAGTTTTCAGATGAAGAAATAAAAGCTATAAATAATCATATGAAAAATGTTATAAATCCTTTTTGACTAAAGAAATGCACATTAAAACATCTCTGAAATAACATTTCATGCTTCTCAGATTGGTCAATATGACAGTAAAGAAAAATAATAAATGTAAGAGGGAACATGGAAAAATTGGGATACTATTGCATTGCTGGTGGAGTTGTGAATTGGTCCAACCATTCTGGAGGGCAATTTGGAACTGTACCTGAAAGGGCTATAAAACTGTGCATACTCTTTAATCTGGTAATACCACTACTAGGTTTGTATCCCAAAGAGATTTTAAAAAATGGGAAAGGACCTCTTTGTACAAAAATATTTATAGTTGTGCTTTTTGTGGTAGCAAAAAATTAGAAAATGAGGGATTGTCCCTTGTTTGAAGAATAGCTGAACAAATTGTGGTATATGATGGTGATGGAATACTTTATGCTATAAGGAATGATGAACAGAATGGTTTCAGAAAGAGCTGAAGAGACCTATATGAACTGATACAGAGTGAAATAAACAGAACCAGGAGAACATTATACACAGTAACTTCAATATTGTGGAATGATCACATGTGATAGACTTTGCTACTAACAGCAATACAATGGTCCAGGACAATTTTAAGGGACTTATGAAAAAGAATGCTAACCACCTCTGAAGGAAGAACTGTTGGAGTAAAAATGCAGATGAAAACGTATCATTTGTCACTTGTTTATTTGGGTATATGATTTGGGGTTTTTGGTTTTATAAGATTATTCACTTATAAAAATGAATAATATGGAAATATGTTTTGCATTGTAATACATGTATAATCCAGAAAATAAATAAAAATAAAATAGGAAAATAATGGGAAATGTGCAAAACACCATATGAAAACAGCTGAAATAAACTTAAAAAAGAAAATTGAATTTTTTAGAGATCTAAGTCCATTTTGTTCTACCTAGCTTTCAATCCATTATCATTTCTTCTAAATAGAAGTATGGCTTCCAAATTTAAAAAGGAGTCAAAACAACTTATTAATCACAAAAAACATGAATGACTTCAAACTATATGATTCCAGTGAAAAATATTTTACTCTGTGGAATCTTTGACCAATGATTTTAAATATTAATTTAAACTCAATAAATACATAGGTTTTTAAAAAAAAAAAAAACTTCTTGCTTACCATCTAAAATTGATATTAAGTATCAGTTCCAAGGCAAAAAAAAGAGAAGGACTAGACAACTGGAGTTAAGTGGCTTGCCCAGGGTCACGCAGGCAGGCAATGTCAATGGCCAGTTTTGAACCCAGAACTTCCCAGCTCCAGGCCTGGCTCTCTCACCCCTGAGTCACATAACTGCCCATAGTACATAGTTCTTAAGTACTCGAAAGCAAATAGAAACTGAAACAACAAAGCTTTGTATCTTTATCTCTTCCAAGCAAGACATATCAATCACAAATATATCAAAGACAATGTAGTTAAGTACATTAAAACACTTATCAGGAAATAAAAGTTGAATAGGAAAAGCAAATTCAAAACAATTAGCACCACTTGGTACTTCTTATAATGTGTACTTTCAGAAATGAAAAATGGACCATAAGAAATATGGAAAGAATACTAATAAAAACCTGTACAATATTAATAATATACATATTCCTTCACCCTACAGTATATAGTTATAGAAAGTAATGCATCCTGACCAAAAACAATTGAGGAAATTCTTACAATTCATGATAAACAGCTAAGAAAACCTTTTGGGTTTTTTTAGATTTGTTATTTTATTTATGTACAATCTCCTTTTTCTTTTTACATGGAATGCTTGTCATACTTGGTTTTCTAAGTTTTTTCAAAACTTGGAATGAAAAATTTTAAATTAATTAATTTTAAAAATTGTAATTGATTCAAGAAGAACCAAAATTGGTTCACTGGGCAAAGGAAAATGATTATAGCATCACTGGATTTGTCAGACATAATTGAAAATAGTTTACCTCTAGAAAGAACCTTCAAAAATGCTAAGATCCATGAATGAATTCAAAAAGTCTTCCATGTATTCAGCAGCCACATGATCTGAACCAACAAAATGCAAACAAAGAAGTGTCATATAACTGATTAAGCTATGTGGATTTTTTTTGAGGAAATTAATGGCTTTATAATGACAACCAACCAAAAATTTTAGATGTGTTCTCCTTAAGGAACCTAACCTTAGTCAGCAATGGAGATATTGCAAGGAAATGATAGAAACTGTCCAATATTTTCCATATACTTAGCAAGTCTTACCTTGGGGACAGAATAATAATCAAAAGTTTCATAGACTGATGTGTCATAAATTCCCATACTACAAATATAAACCTTAAAATATGGTAGAGAAATCAACCAATAAGCTGTGTTGGAACCATTCCATTATCACAGAACAAGCAGTTTCCCACCCTTGTCCAGATATAATAGTGATCAATGAAAACTTAAGAACAATTATTTTAATGGAATTTATAGTCCCAAATAGTTATAAGCTCCCAATTATGTGGTTTGAAAAACTTTTAAAATGTGGAGACTTAAACTACAAGATCAAAAACATGGAGGAACTCAAATTAAATACATATTAGACCAATATCTTCTCTGTTTCTCAATTTGTTCCAAAAATGCTTTTAGTAAGCCAACGAAAGAAGTTTATGTCCTAATATTCTCAAACAATATTAAAAAGCATTTTTGTTCACTTGCTCAATAATCCACAGAAAATTAACTATAAAAGAATAATAGCAGAGCATAGACATTCCAGCACCATTTCTATCTGTATTCCATCTAAAATATGAGAAAAATGAGATGATAATAATTATTGCAATAACACAATATCCACATCATTAAAGGGGGTGGAGGGGAGAAGAAAGAATCAGGAAAAGCATTGGCAAAGTTCAGGAATGTCAAACAGGCTGTGGTAAAGCAGAAACTTTGCCCAGATATTGCTGCAGTAGCTGTATGGGCCTTGCAGAAAACCTGAAATGCTAGTAAAATGTGCTCTGGCACACCGGTACAGGTGGCACAGTGTACAGAATGCTGGGACTGGAGTCAGGAAGACTCATCTTCCTGAGTTCAAATCTGGCCTCAGATTCTTCCTAGGAGTGTGACCTTGAGAAAGTCATTTAATCCTCTGTGCCTCAGTATCCTCATCTGTAAAATGAGCTAGAAAAGTAAATGGCAAACCAAGAAAACTCCAAAAGGATTATGAAGAATTGGACACACTGAAAACATTGAATACATATATAATATCAATATCATAATCGATGTGATATAACTACTCCTAAATATCAATAGAGATTTTAACTACCTCTACTTGGAATTTTCAAGATGATCAATTTGACATGGAGGATATCTGCGCAAGTGGTACTCCTTGATGTTCTAACATGAGAAGGCAAGATAGCCTCTCTTCATCAAATTTTCATGACACTATTTTCTCTTGGTTCTCCTTTGACTTGTTTAACCTCTCCTTCCCAATCTCCTTTGCCAGTTTATCATCTATTTCAGTGATTCCCAAAGTGGGCACCACCAATCAGTGTCTTTCATCTGAAACTCTTTCTCTCCAGTCAAATAGCTACCACCTTAGTTCAGGTTCTTATCATCTCTCCCTCTGATTACTGCACCTAATTGGTTCCCCTACCTTCAAATCTCTCACCACTCAAGTACATCCTACACACTGCTTCCAAAGTAATTTTCCTGTAATTTTTTTCTCTGTTTTTTGGTTTTCCTGGTATAAGTAGCAGCACCATATTTGTGTCATAAGATGAACTTGGCAGGACTCCTTCTTTACCAATTGCTCTAAATAATTTATTTAATGTTGGAATTAGATGATCTTTAAATCTTTGGTAGAATTCAACTGAAAATCCACCTGGTCCTGATGCTTTTTTTTTCCTTAGGAAGTTCATAGCTGATAAATAGAAATAAGCGAGACAGTTTTATATTTACATATTTTTTTGTTAAATTATGCCTTCTCTAGTGTGAGGAGATGAAGAAGGGAGGGAGATAACTGGCACTTTTAATGTAATAAGCAATTGTTTTTAAAAGCTAAAAAAAAGTAAATTTCTGTAAAAGCAAATCTTACCATATGACTCAATCTACTCTATCAACTCCAACTGTTTCCTCTTGTCTCCAGGATAAAATATGAACTCCTCTATTTAACATTTAACGCTCTGCACAAGGGAACCCAATCTATCATTCCAGACTCATTGGACATTACTTTCATTCCCACACTCTGTAATTGGGCCAAAGTGGATCTCTATTCAAAACCTGGCAGTAAACACAGTAAACACAGAATTTCTCTCTCTCTCTCTCTCTCTCTCTCTCTCTCTCTC
>NW_025378993.1:0-6344 GCF_016433145.1 Gracilinanus agilis
CACCTCTGGGTCTGCTTCTGAGACAAAATGGGGCCAGAGATAGAATTTCAGGCCATTTTAAATGAGTCTCCACACACAATTTGCCAATCATAGTTTTTAGTTCTTTATTCATCCTTTCAACTTGGCTGGAGCTCTCGGAATGATATGGTGTATGGAATTTAGGAGTTATCCCCAAACATGAATAAATTTGTGATAAGAACGAATCAGTAAAATGAGTTCCTCTATCTGGATCAATATATGCTGGCAGGCCAAAACAAGGAATAAATTCTTTCAAAAGGACTTTGGCAACAAAAGCTGCTGTGGCCTGAGAAGTAAGAAATGTTTCAGGCCACCTGGTCAGCTGATTGACTATGACCAGACAAAATTTATACTGTCCAGCTTTTGGCATAGAGATAAAATCAATTTGTAAATGCTCAAACAGTGTGTGAGAAGACGCCCACCAAAAGCTTTGCCATGAAAGGCATGTTGGTTATATGTTTGGCAGATAGGGAAGACTATACACACTTTAGAGGCTATAGTAGTTATACCAGGAGCTATCCATATTCTTTTAACAGAGTCCATGATGACCTAGGTGCCAAAGTGACCATTTTTTGCATGGATTAGCAAATTTGTTGATAAAAAACTTCTAGGGATGGGAAGCTGGGTAGCTCAGATTTGAGAATTGAGAGCCAGGCTTAGAAATGGGAGGTCTTAGGTTCAAATCTGGCCTCAGACACTTCCCAGTTATGTGACCCTTGGCAAGTCACTTAACTCCCATTGCTTAGCCCTTACCAATACACAGTATTGACTCTAAGATGGAAGGTAAGGGTTTAAAAAAAAAAAACTTCTAGGGAGCAGAGGTTTTCCTTCAGATGACACCCATACTCCATTAATCTCTTTTGCTTTGAATTTTTGCTTCCATTTTCCACTTCCTTGTCATTATAGGAAAGAGATAGATCTAAATCATCAGTAATTGTTAGTAGCAAAATTAATTCCGGTCCTTCCAAGGTCACTAGTTTGGCTACAATATCTGCTCAGTTATTTCCCCTACAGAGAGAGTCAGTGCCACCTATGTGTGCAGAACAGTGCATGACAGCTATGCATTTGGGGAGCTGGAGAGAAGAAAGAAGTTCAGTAATATGGTCTGCATTGGCAATACATTTTCCAGCTGATGTTAAGAATACCTTCTGGAGCCATAACATGCTGAGGGCCTGATATATGCTGAATGCATAACTGGAGTCTGTAAATCATGACCCTCTTATCATTTGCAATGATACAGGCATGTTTCAGAGTTCTGAGTTCTTCACTTTGTGTGTTTACATTTGAGGGTAAAGAAGCTGACCATGAAGTAGCAAATTTGGTAACTACCACAGCTCCTTTATAGTGCACACCATCCCTCATAAGCAAAGAGCCATCTGTAAATAATATTAAATTGAATTATCCAAAAGGGTGTCCAGTAAATCATTATGAGGTTCATCAACAATGGACACAGCCAAACAGGTGGCTACACTACAGTCTGGCACCAATATGGTGAGCCCCTATTAGCTGGTAGACACTAGGCTGCCTAAGGAGGAGACAAACCAGACCAGGCTGGAAACAAAGTACATCAGTGCTTCTTTACTCAGTAAGATAAGGCCTTTAAGAAGTAACTGTGATTCTAGCCTAAATAATGTAAGAAGACCCATTTAAAAAAAGGCAGTCAAAAATTTTGCTAAAATAGGCCAACTTTATTCCTAGCATTTCTTTCATCTACTATGTTACTAAAATAAGGAGGAGAAGGTTTGAGAGTCTGCATAGTAATATGAGGGAATGGGGTAAAAGAATATTAACTCCCAAAGTATGAAATATATTTGTGGTTATATTGACAAACACTCTTTCATGGGAAAAGTAGGGTGTGATTCATATTCCTATATATCTACCTCGTGGAATATATCATAGTCTACTTTAGAGACAATTGTTCTAGGTGATAACAGATCAGACTCTCCCCATTATTATGATACTTTGCTTTTGGAGGCAAATTCAGAATACTATGTTCATTACTATAACCTCTTTCCCACTTCCTCCATCCTCAGATGAATTTGTTCAAAGTCAAGAAGACCACATCTTAAACCGAGTTACCCAAATCAGAATTCTATAAATTAACTCATATCAGTGTTCTTCATGAATCAGTAGATCTATTTGTGCATGTTGACATTCTTTTGGCCAACCAAAACAGAGACCCTTCTCCCTGGGGTTAGGTCTATGATTTTTTTTCAGCAAGACCACTTCAAATTCTATTTTATTTGTATCTATTTTATTTTTGATGATTTTCCCTATTGGAGACATTAGTGTCAGGGATAATTGCCATATTTTTTTCCCTTTTATTCCTCTTCATTGGTTATGTTTAATCAGTGTGTTGAATTTTTAAGACATGATAATGAAGATGCACCATAACAATATAAATGCTTTTCAGGGGGAATACAGAGAGATATTAAATCTCTTAGAAAAATACACAAAGAATCACATTTTCTTAGTCATAGCTTTTATATACTTACTTTTTTCTCTTCTGTCCTCTATTTATTTAGCTAAAATAGCTAAACTTTTTAAAACATAATTTATTTAGACTAGTAACAACATGCTAATCAGACTTGAAAATGGTTAATTTCCCTCAATTTCTAGGGCATAGTGATTTATTTTGAAAAAAAACATACTAATTTTTACTATTTTTATAATGCCTTCTTGGAGCAAGACACATTAGTATAAGAGAAAAATATTACTACATTTTGGAAAGTATTTTGGATTGATTTATGAGGAGTTATTATAAACATTCACTTTTTTGGATAATGTAGGTCAGTTCAAAATAAATAATATGTGACTTCAAGGATTTTATTAGAAAAAGATTCTTCCCTTCTATCTTCACTATTCTTAAAATGCATCCTATCAGAATACAAATGATTATAGAAGGGATATTTTCAAGGACCTTAGAACTTATGGATATTTTTCTGAATCAAGCTGAAGGGCATTACTGAAAAATTAACTTGCTAGTGTTCCTTATTTTGTAGAGTACAAGGTTTCTTTGATTTGGAAGAAGGTATTGTTCCCCTCAAGGAGACACTGCTTATTTTTTGGTCATGAAGCACTTTGATACGTCAATACTTTCCTCCATATATTAATAAATAATAATGCTGGTCAAACCACAGGATTTGCCCTTTCTCCACAGTATGTATTTTGTAGGTTTTTTTGGAGCAGCATTCCCTATTATCTCAGATGTTGTTTTAATTAAGTAGGAGCCTCCAAGGGATAGAAATTTTCAAGGGTGATGGCAGGACCTCCTATCTATCACAATTTTGTTCTAGAATTTCAAACTGATTACCATTTGAACCCGACTTGTCAGAAGGATTTGATGTGATTACCAAAAGGCAAGGACTTGCTGCTTTAAACATCACAGCTATGACAATAACAAGATAGGCTTAACGTAGTCACTCTCACATCCTTAACATGATTCATGTGGCTTTGCTATTAAATTCTGTATGAACAATAAGCTGCTTAAATAGGTGGCAAAAGTTAACTGCTCAACTAAATTTGTCCATATACAATTCTGGACATTTTTAAAAACAATATTCTTGGCTATTATTACTAGGCCAGAAATTACAAATTTTAATATAGTGTTTAGGGACAGAGGTATTTATAGGCATTAGTCTTTTCTGATTTGGGATCCTTTAGTGTACCCTGACCAGGCCCTACTGAAACCACAACTAAATGATAGTTGTTTACATAAAATTCAAATAAAAGAAGTAATCATAGGGCAGCAGCAAAGTGGGAAATTATCTATGTGGAAAAAATAGATTGTAAGGTAAGGGAAGGAGAGAGTCCAGAGACAATTTATATAGACCATACTTTCTTTTTTTAGACAATTGAGAACTAGCTCCCAAGACTTATGTAACATCCGGGCATTTGGAGAATTGAAAGCAATTACAGGAAAGAATGATTGTTCTTCTGATCTGGTAAGACCTCTGCTATTCTTTCATGCTGATTATACTGAGTCTAGAATGATCCTCTTTCAAAGGGCCTAATAGAGGCACTTGGAAATAATCATCATTGTGTCCTTCTTTCATAATATATCCTTAAACATCAATGTTTCTGTCTCAACTCTGACAATCCAACTTTAGTTAAAATGAACACAGTCAGATAATCATTTGTAAGGGTGAAGGAAGGCAGAAGAGAGAAACCATTGGCTCCCTGTGGAGTCAATTAGGGAGCTCTGAGGGTTACCTAATCAACACTCTTGGCTAACCTCAGAAATATCATCCCTGGGTTTCCCTTTCTGATTTAACTTTGTAAGAGAGTTTTCTTACAATGTTGAACTTGCTTAGACAAGGAACAAGGAGTGGAATAAAATCATTCTCTAATTTATTCAACAGTTAAAATAAATGGGTAGGTTCCAGGTTAAGATGGCGGCAGAGTAAGAAGCAGCTCTTAACCTCTCCTGACCGAAACACACAAAACTCCTCAAGGGGACATAAAAACAAGTCCAGACGAATGGAGGAACCCCCACAACAGGGCACAGCATGGAAGGTACGTGGAATCGAGGCATTTCCAGGCTATAAAAGGGTGAAACAGCCCTCAGGAAATTGCGGGCTGAGTAACCACCCCACCCCCACCCCCTCCACACACAACACCTGTAGCTCCGAAGCCAGCTAAAAAGAAATAGAGCAAGTTTGGGGCACCCATCGAGTCATTGGAAGCTCCGGGGCCTGTTCCTCAAAGCAGCAAGACTTAGGACCCCATTAAGCCAAAAAACGCAGGTGAAATCTGAGCGTGGGAGCAGGATGCAGGGTGCACAGCGCAGGCTGAGCAGAGCGCAGGCACTGCGGAGGCGTGGGTGGAGGCAGACACAGCCAGGAACTAAAGCTCTGAAACCCTGAGTGGGGAACCAGCGTGGACGGGTATACAACTATGGAAGCAGCACCCTGAGACTTGTAAAGAAACCTCCTGCAGAGGATCAAGCAAGGAGGTCTACCAGGGGGCTTGACCTTGGAAAAAACCAGAACTCAGACATCAGGAGCCAATAGATCGCGGACAGACACTGAGTGCGAGGATAAATCTGAGAAGCTGCTAGGGTAATGATGGCTACTAAATCTCAGGAAGTTCAGAAGAGAAAGAATAACAACAAAAAAAAGAAGTCTTTAACACTCGACAGCTTTTACACAGAGAAAATCCAGACAACCGAGCAAACAGAGGAGGAGAAGCATCCGGACCCTCCTCAAATAAGGAAAACTCCTCACAAGCTATGGAAGAGTTCAAAACTGAGATTTTGAGGAAAATGGAAGAGATCTGGCAAGAAAATAACTGTTTAAAAGGTAGAATCATGCAATTGGAAAGTGAGGCTCAGAAACCAAATGAACTGATAAGCAAATTGAACTCCAGAAATGACCAGATTGAAAAGGAATACCAGAAGATTATGGCCGAAAACCAGAAGATTATGGCCGAAAACCAGAAGATTATGGCCAAAAACTGAAAGATTATAGCCAAAAATCAATCCCTAAAGGCTAGAATTGAGCAAGTAGAAACTAATGATCTGTCAAGACAATAAGAACAAATAAAACAAAGCCAAAAGACTGAAAAAATAGAAGGAAACATGAAATATGTCAATGAGAGAGTGACAGACCAAGAAAACCGGTCTAGAAGAGACAATTTGAGAATAATTGGCCTTCCAGAAAAACCAGAAATTAATAGAAAACTGGACTCCATACTAACAGAAATAATTCAGCAAAATTGCCCTGAAGTCCTACAAGAGGGCAACATAGACATTGAAAGGATCCATAGAACACCTGCGACATTCAATCAAGAAAGGAAAACACCAAGAAATATCATTGCAAAATTCAAGAGTTTCCAAGCAAAAGAAAAAATCTTACAAGAAGCCAGAAAGAAACAAATAAAATATCAAGGAGCACCAATCAGGATCACACAGGATCTGGCAGCCTCAAAGCTAAAAGACCACAAGGCGTGGAATACAATATTCAGAAAGGCAAGAGAGCTGGGACTGCAACCACGGATCAACTACCCATCAAAACTGACTATATATTTCCAGGGGAAAGTATGGGCATTAAACAAAATTGAAGAATTCCAGGTATTTGCACAGTAAAGACCAGGGCTAAATGGAAAGTTTGATATCCAACCACAAAAATCAAGAGAAACCTGAAAAGGTAAATAAGATACAGAGGGGAAAGAAAGAAAACTTATAATTTTTAAATTTGCCTTTTTAAGGGCCTCAGTGAGATCTAATTATCTGTATTCCTATGTAGAGAAATGTTATGTTTAATTCTCTGTAGTGAACTCTATTCACTATTATAATATTCACTATTATAGTAATCAGAAGAATAATT
>NW_025378994.1:0-4626 GCF_016433145.1 Gracilinanus agilis
GGTAGGTTCAGTCCACATGACTTAATGTCCTGTTAACATATTATTAGGCATGATAAGATATAGAAGAAAAGGGAAAGGAAAATCCAGGGGGGAAAATTCTTCATTTTCTATTTTCTATATATATTGGAGAGTTGTTTTTTTTTTTTAAGAAAGTGTGAACAGTGTTCTCCTAAATTGTTTTGCCATTTAAAAAAAAAAAATTCCTATCTCTAAGTAACATTATACATAGTAAAAACAACTTTGTTATTTATCCCAGTGATGGCCACTAAGGGGCACTCTTTGGCCTGAATAATAACTACTTTCTCTCCAAGCTTCTTTCCTTCTGAGTCACCAACACTATTCCATACAATTTTAATGTCTTGAGTATTGCTGAGCACACTCAGACACTTTACATTACTAAATTACAGGGGGTTATTGGGAATAGATGGCAAGACAGTGAAAATAAGAGTCACTAGGAAGACTACAGAGGCTAATAGATGGCATAAAGGGATAAAAAAAAAATTCTTGATAGTTTTCTTTATAAAGCCCTTGAGAAAATTATAAAAATGGTTGTTTTCCTTTGCTTCCTTTTTGCTTTCCCAAGCCCATTCCATGAATCTCCTTGAGACGCTCAGGATTCTTGTACTTTTCCTTTCTCCTTTTCAATATCTGCTCTCAGAAAAGGCTCTGACATTAATCATTTGAAAATTAGTATGAAATTAGTTAATGTTACCTCTTTCAGAAGGATACACATCTTAAGAAGGAGCAAATGAGAAGATATCAGCAATTAATAACCCATATGCCTATTTTCTTGTCTATATAATTCTTTATGAGAATGGCTGGTCTTTTCATGCACCAAATGTATCCTCAATTAAAACATGATTAGAAAATAGTCAAGTTTTTACCATTTTCAACAACAATCCCATCTTTTAGTTAGTTGTTTTTTCAATTGTGTCCAGTTCTTCATGACCCCATTTGGGGTTTCCTTGGCAAAGACACTGAATTGATTTGCCATTTCTGACATCACGCAATTAAAAGGGATAAAGAATATAAAATCCTATTGTGTCTGCTTGTTAATTTTTTTTTCAAGCATTTGAGGAGCAGCTAGATGGCTCAGTGGATAGATAGCCTGGCCTGGAAATGGGAGGTTCTGGGTTCAAATCTGATCTCAGACACTATCTAGCTGTGTGACCTTGTCATTTAGCAAGTCATTTAGCCCCTTACTACTGTTCTGCCTTAGAATCGATACTATTGACTCTAAGATAGAGGGTAAGGGATAAGAAAAAAGAAAAAGAAAGTAAAGGGTTAAGAAAAAAGGAAAAAGATGAGAACAAAATACAAACTTACAGACTGTTCTCAAATATGTCTTTGGATGACAGAAAAAGATTATGACATACAATTAGACTCTTCAACAATCTGCTAAGGATCCCCATTTTAGACTTGGAAGAGAGGTTAGATGTCATGAAGTCCACATTTTTTATCATACAGATGAGGAAACTGAGGATTAGGGAAATTAAATCTCTTGCTCAGGATCACATTGGCAGGAAGTAACAAAGCCAGGATCCAACCCAAGCTTACTGACTCCAAATGACAAGGATAACAGTCAACATTTATTTATTAATCCCAGGCACTGTAACAAGCACTTTACAATGATCTCATTTAATCCTTACAACCCTGGGAGGTAGGTGCTATTATTATCCTCATTTTACAGAGGAGGAAACTGAGGCAGACAGGTTAAATAACCCACCCAGGGTCAAATACCTGTCTGAGGTCAGGTTTGAACTCCAGGTATGGCACTCTATCCACCACCCCTCCTAGTGCCACTCCAAACTCCACCACTCCTAATATACCCCAGTTACCGCCACACACACATAGACAATATCTACATATCACACATGCACACATACGCTCCCTCAATAAATCCCAGTGGCTCCTAACACCACCAGAGCAAATGTAAAACACTCAATTTGAAATGATTGGAATACTCTCCTTCCTCCTTTTTGCCTCTTGGATTTCCTGGCTTCCTTCATATTCCAGTTAAAATCCCATCTTCTATAATAAATCTTTCCCATTCTCCTTAATTCTAGTGCCTTCCCTCTGCTGCTTGTTTCTAATTTCTCTCCTGGGTAGCTTGTTTGCATGCTGTCTCCCACAATCGATCATGAACTCCTTGAGAGAAGAGACAGTCCTTTGTGTGTCTTTGTATCCCCAGAACTTAGCACAGTGCCTGGTGCATTGAAGGACCTTATTCAATTTTTATTGTCTCACTGACTCTATCATCCTAATAAGATCAACATCGAAGCAAAGCATGAAATAGGAAAGACATATATTCACCTGAGTCAAGGAAGAGGTCCTAGACAGAGCAGAAATTGAAGGAAGGATGCTTCTATTTGTAGATGGCATTGTACTCATTAAATCAGGTTCCAAAATCTTATAAAATCCCTTCCATGATACCCATGGTTATTTGAAAAATATAGGTCTATAGCCATCTACTCTCAGGGGAAAAAAAGGAGATTAAAAAAATTACCTTGTCCAGATCATGAAATACAGTTTGATGGGCAGCCCACTGAATCAGCCCATTGTCAACTACATCTCGGGCTCTCTAGTACCCAAAATTGAATAAGAGACTGGATGGTATTGAATTTTGGAAATTGCTCAATACTTTCAATGACACAAACTGCTCACTTCCCCCAAAGTCCATTGTTTTAACATTAGTATTCTCCCAATGGTGCTCTATGGCAGTAAAAACCAATGGCAGATGACCAGAATGGCAATGGAGAAACACATGGGAGGGTACTGCAAATTACTAATGATGATTTGTGCTCAAGAAGTCATAAATGAGATTTTCAAGGACATGTTTGACTAGAAAAAGAGACAGCTAGGTAGCACAGTAGATTGATGCTAGAACTGGGGACAGGAAGTCTTGCATTCAAATATGACTACAGGTAATTACTCGTTTTGGAACTAGACCAAGTCATTTATCCTCTGGATATTTCCGTTTTTCTCTGAAGTGTCTTACTGGAATACACTCTGTATTGATAATAATAATACTGTTGTCATCTAATCCACAGTCCTGCCATTTGCCTAGGACTTCTTCTGCCAGAACCTGGATGGAGTAGTCACTTAGGAATTGTGTAGGACTGAATTTTCATTCTGTTTCTCAAATCTCTCACAGCTTTGGCTTTTGATATTTGCTTGCAGAAGAGAAAATCTATAAAATGAGAATAATAGTATCTACCTCCCAGAGTTATTGTGAGGATATATGTATCATATATATCTTCATATAGTATATTTATATCCTCATAAATAAATAAATGCTATATACATACAAATAAATAGAATAACAAAGTTATTGTGAGGATGTATGTATCACACATCCTCATAAACAAATGACTTTTATTTGCCAAGTGCTTTGCAAGCATTAAAGTACCTATATGTGCTAATTATTATTATTATTATTATTAAAAGTAATTGGATCAATTACATGATGAAATCAAAGGATAACAGATAGGGAACCCAACTGTGGCATTGGTACCCATGGGGCATATTAAAAGAATGAAAGGATAACCCTTTGTACAATTTAAATTTGCATAGAAATATGAATTATGGTTGCCATTTGGTGGATATTGGTGGAGTCCAGACAGTGGACGATGATCAAGCATGATGAAAAGGTCCAGAGGGATTGGGATTTGCATCGGTGGAGGGAGTGCCATATTGAGGGAGGAAGTACCATACATGGCATCAGGAACACACTAAAATGCTAACTTATTGACATAAGAATAAGCCCTCTAAGAACTGACCTGAAGAAGAATGCCACATTTTAAGACCAGTTTCTTGCTGTCTTCTGCAAGAAACTATTAAAACCAAAAGCTTTGAGAAATTTGAGAAATAGGATGAAAAGTGGGACCTACATGCTTCCTAAGTGACTATTCCATCCAGCTTCTGGCAAAGGAAGTCCAAGGCAACTGGTAAAACTGAGAACCTGATGACAATAGTAATATTATTATTAATAGAGAGTGCATTTCATTTAGAACTAACTCTACTACCAAAATTGCACATTTAGTAGGAGGCACAGGGATGCCTTACAGATTAAATATTCGCTCCACACTGCTTTTCTCTAGATCTCCTGCTCAGAATCCATATGTAACCACAGCCTGGACAGTATCTTTCTAACCTCCTAGTGAATCCCAGGAATCTGTAAAAGGTATCAAGCTTTTTTACATACATGATCTCATCTGAACTTGTGAGAGAAAAATAGCATCTCAGAGTGGTTATGTGGATGTTCCATAGCTAGTGAATTTTGGAAGCAGGATATGAACCCAGGTCTTTCTAACTCCAAACCCAGCTCTCTAACAACTCCACCATGCTGTTACTCTCTCTAGAATTTCCTGATTTCCCAAGTGTGCAGGCTAACTTTGGTGAAAGGACTTTTATTGCCAGAGGACTTATTAATTAAGATATCCTAGATAATGATTAAGACATTTTAAAATAATACTGTGTGGGTTTTTAAATTAATACCCAGTATTCTAAGTATTATATTTAATACTAACGTAAAAACTAGAGTGAAAAGAGAGAGAGAAAGAGAGAGAAAGAGAGAGAGAGAAAGAGAGAGAGAGAGAGAGAGAGAGAGAGAGAGAGAGAGAGAGA
>NW_025378995.1:0-8384 GCF_016433145.1 Gracilinanus agilis
CTTCTTCTTCTTCTTCTTCTTCTTCTTCTTCTTCTTTCTTCTTTCTTCTTTCTTCTTTTTTTTTACATTTTTTAAAACCCTTAACTTCTGTGTATTGGCTCCTAGGTGGAAGAGAGGTAAGGGTGGGCAATGGGGGTCAAGTGACTCGCCCAGGGTCACACAGCTCTGACTGCTCTTCTGTCTTAGAATTGATAGATGGAAGATGGAAGGCAAGGGTTTAAAAAATGTAATTGGGAAATACTTAACAAAATAAATAAAATACAACAAACAAAATACAGTGCAAATACTATACTTGGGGGCTGCTGGGTATATCAGTGAAATATACCACTAGGTCTTGAGTTGGGAGAACCTGGGTTCAAATCTGACTTCAGTCACTTCCTAGCTGTGTGATACTGGACAAGTTACTTAACCCTAATTGCACTGTCCTTACCTCTCTTCTGTCTTGGAATGGATACTTGGTATGGATTCTAAATAGATGGTAAGGGTTTAAAAATACTTTATGTGGTTTTCTAAATCAGTATGAACCACAAGAATCATTATGTATTACTTTAGTGACCCCTTTTGCTAAGAATGTCCAGATGGGGTCATGAAGTTGCACATGATTGAAATGACTGAACAACGAATTAATGGTTCCATTTCTGAGTTTAACACCTTTGATATAATAAACAGAGAGCAAGCCTCAAAGATAAGAAGACTTGGGTTTAAGTCCAACCTACCATATAAGACCTATGTGATCCTGGATATGTCATTTGATTATCAGTGTTCTAGGCAAGTTGCAAAAACTATTACTTACAGCCAAATTATTTATCTGTGTTGGTAGAAGGAGGGTTAACTCACTGAAAATTCCCTACATTGGTGGATCACAGGTCTGGACCATCATGACCAAGTGAAAAGATTTAACTTGGAAGTTCAAATCTTGTCTTTTTTACTTATTGAATAGATATACAAAGGGATGCTTTTCAGCATACCTACATCATAGGGTTTCTGTGAGATTTGAATGAGAGACCATATGTGAAATGCTTTGCAAATCTTAAAACACAAAGTATATTTTGATTAATATTAATAACTGTCCTATCTAATTCATACAGCTATAAGAAGAGTCTTTTACAGATCTTAGTGACTTGGAGGATAATGGTGCACTCTACAGAACTAGGAATATTAGGAAGAGGAGAGGGTTGAGGGAAGGGAAAGATAAAGAATTTGGTTTTGGATATATTGAATTTAAGTTATGAATTGAGTTTGACATGTCTTAGAAATCTAAGAAAGGAAAGAAGTGAGAGCAGGATAAACAGATCATTTGCATGGAGATGAAAACACCATAGGAGCTTGCCATTCTGAGTTGTGATGTTGAAGTCTATCCATTCGGGAGGGGCAACTAGCCTCTGGGAGAAGAGATTTACTCTGGTTTACTGAGGCAGGAAGTGGTTAAGTGTCTTGCCAAGGGTCACTGTGCCACCTACCTGCCTTTAATATATAATATTTTAATGTCTAATATTGTCATGGAATGCACACCTTACATGAAAAATCACCTTTTCTTTTTTCTTTTTTTTTTTTTTTAAACCCTTACCTTCCGTCTTGGAGTCAATACTATGCATTGGCTCCAAGTCAGAAGAGTGGTAAGGGTAGGCAATGGGGGTTAAGTGACTTATCTAGGGTCACACAGCTAGGAAGTATCTGAGGCCAGATTTGAACCTAAGACTTCCCGTCTCTAGGTCTGCGCCCCCCCAAAAAAATCACCTTTTTTTTAAAGACTAGAAATACACTTTGGATATAGCTTGTATTTGTATTGTACTTTAAGATATACAAAGTTCTTTCCTTGTGACATAGGCAGTGCAAATATTATTATTTCATTTTATGGCCCAACAAACTGAGGTTCAGAGAGGTAACATAACTTGTCCATTGTCATTAAGTCATTGAGTTTGGATGCCAGCCCAGATCTCTGGATTGGCTCTTCCTAGAATGTTACACAGGATCATTGTATAGTGGAGGGACTAGTCAATGAAACCAGACTTTATGATTGCTGATGCAACTCCCTTGTGAACTTTGGAACATACCTGGGCATTCTGTTGCTGGTTCTAGTTTGCTAACCATACAATGAAGAGAAGCCTTTTTTGGGGGTGGTGGGAATGACTGTGAGACTAGAACTTGGGTGCATTCAAAAGGTACTGACCAGTCAAAATGAGTCTCTTTGACTCCTCCTAGCCCCCATCTGATACTGCTTTGTTTCTTACTTTGTTAGTGTCAGGAAAGATCCCAAACTAATAGCAGATCAGCCAAGAGAATTATGGCTAAGGTTGTAGGCACTAGTTAGTGCCTTGTTGAAGGTCCCCCAAATTCTAGCCATGCAGCCAGATTAAGACTACTATTCTATGACAAAGAATGCTATCTACCTCAAGAGAAAGAGCTGTTGGACTCAAACTGTAGATCAAAACATAAAATTTCCCCCCTTATTTATTGGTGTTTTGGCTTTATATGAGTATTCTTTTACAAAAATGAATAATGTGGAAGTGTTTTATATGATAAAAATGTATAACCCAGATCAAATTGCTTACCATCTCTGGAAGGGGGAGGGAAGGGAGGATGGGAGGCAATTTGGATCACATAACATCAGAAAACTTATGTGGAAAATTCTTATTACCTGTAATTGGTAAAATAAAATATCTTGACAAAAAAAGAGGCTGCAATTCATTATATGGCTAACAGAACCAGTTACAGGGCATGTTCTGATGTCTCTTCAAGGCAATCGCATTACTCATCATCATGACTGTCTTAGAAGCAAGCTCATCAGCTTGTTGATGATGTGAGAAGACTCCATCAGAGGCACTCATTGCATGTAAAATACCCTCTCTAGTAGCATCTTACAAAAATAGTTAGCAGGCTACCTAAGGTACTCACATAGAAATTTAGGTACAATAAAAATATTTTTAGTTGGGCTTTTTTAAAGCATTGTTTCTGTTTTCTCAGGTCCTAGCACTACCACATAGTAGGCACTTGATAAATATTTATTGATTCATTGCTTATTTGTCCATATTGTCATTTCCAGACTACTTAACCACTATCTTTGTTGAGGTTGCTCTTTACAGGATGGGATTTGGTTATGGGAAAACTCCTCAGAACCAAACTAATAAATGATATTGTAATTAAAAGAAAAGAAATACCTGGGGACAATGCCCTTCTTATCTGCTTTCTGGATTTTTTGTTAATTATGGTGGTGGTTGTTGGGGATTGCTGCCCTTCATACTCAAAGAAGGCCAATGACATCACTATGCAGGGTTGTAAGGGGGGAAAAGGGTTTTTGGTTGAATATATTAAAAGGTGGTCACCAGGGGAAATTTCACCAATTAAGGAATAACCTCAAGTCAAAATTGACTTTAGGGAAGTTTATTTACAATTGAGAAGAGAGAGAGGAAATAAGGAAATAAGAATCTAACATAGTAGGTAAATTACAATGATCCTCTAATTAATCCAGGTAGATCCAATTAACCCCTCAGCTGCTAGTCAGAGGGCCAGAAGCTTGGAGGTGAATGAAGCAAAGCTTCATTCATAGAGTCTCTATTAAAGGGAAGTTCCTTAAGAGAAGTTCAGGAAGATTCAATCTTTAAACTCACCACATGGACTTCCAAAGAAGATATTGAAAGCAGTCTCACCAAGGTCTCAGTGTTCCAGCTAGCACTCCTTCATGAACCAGGAAAGCTAGAAGACTGAGCCCAGCTGCCTGAGTTATCTTTTTAAAGGGATCACTTATGCTTCACTTCCTGTGCCTCCCTTCTAGTTTGCATATCCAATCACAACAGAGGCTTCTCTTAGAACTGCCTAGGGGGCAGTCAGTTGATTCTGATTCGTCACCCACTCTAGCACAAGTGGGTTACAGACCTTCCAAAATTGGAGATGTTCTCACCTTTGATGATTAAATCTAAAGATGGGCAGTGTAGACTTAATCTAATTATCACAGGGTCAATGTACAAAATGTCTGATTGATCCAAGTTGAACTTGGAAGGCTCTACCACAAGTTGGGTACAAATGGCCCATATGAAAATAAAGAGATAGCAAAATAGTAAAATGTAAAACAGCGTGGGTGATGTCTTTTGTCTCATGTAGACATTGGAATTAAGTGAGGCAGAGTTGCCCAAGTCATCAGCCCACTCTCTTCCAGAGTTATCAGAGTCCAGTGGCAAGACAAAAGTTAAGATGACTGGAGTGCAGTGGATGTCCTTGACCTCTTCAATGTCTGACCAAGCTCTTAGCACTTCACAGTACCTGCTTCAGCCACCTTCATATTGGAACAAATTGTTCTAATCTGCCCATTCTGCCTGGAGAAAGTCTTCATAGGCTTGGGGCAGAGACTCTTCCAAACTCACTGATGGGGCTGAGGCCTATTTAGCCTATCTGCAGAGATGGTTTTATTGGAGTGTGTTCATTGTGCATGTGTGCCACAGCTTCTTTTTTTAATGGTGCTTGATGATTTATTTATTTTAAAAAATATTTAATTTTCCTAATTACAACAAATAATAATTTGCACATGTTTTCTGAAATATAAGATCCAAATTGTCTCCTTCACTTCCTTCCCCTCTTCCAGAGATGGTAAGCAATTTGATCTGGATTATATAATACATTATCATGCAAAAGATACTTCCATCTTGGTCATTATTATAAGAGAATGCTCATATAAAACCAAAACCCCCAAATAAACTAAAGTGAAAAATGCTTCCATCTGTGCTCATACTAAAGCTACTTGAAGCCTCAGGTGAGAGTTGGGAGGTAAGAACATACAAAAGTTGGAAAGGAGTTCTGAACAAAAGGACTTGGCAGACCTCACCAGAGGTAGTATTCTTCCCTGAACACCCCTCAAATGCTTTTTGTGAGTATATCAACTAAACTCTTAATAAGGAATTAATATCAATATGTAACATTCATAAGACACCTTTGAAAGTATAATATCAGAGACAAGTGTTGTGGGGAAGATTATTATTTAGTTGTTATGTAGGAGACCTAGCAAGAAGGGCTGGAGAATTCCACATGGAATGGGGAAGCAGGAAGTGGCTTGCACTCTCTGAGAAGGACTCCATGGTGGTTGGGACAAGTAGAAACTGATTCAAACTGATTCCCTGGGAGACCTCAGAGCTTGTGGAGTTGCACCCTGATTCCCTGGGATCCTGGAGTGTGGTGAAGGTTGGAAGCAGAGGGCATCTATCATGCACAACAGCACCGAGTAGGGAGTGATCTGCAATCTGGTGGACAGCTCGCAGACTCTTCTCCCTATTGGGCTACTTTGGACCATCAGTTCTGGAGGAGTTGGTTCCTGGCACTCTGAAAACATCTTTGGACTCTACTGTGAGGATTCCCACTCCAGTCCTGTTATTCTCTGGGCCCTGCCAGGCTTAGGTCTTAGATTAGTGTAGATAAGTCCCTCCCTTGACCCTGTGGTTTACCCTTAGCTTGTAAGTCAAGGATGTGCTGGAGCTGGTTCTTATGTTTTGAGATGATTGTTAAATTTTCAATGAGTATCTATATACACTTCAGAAATTGTTAAATGCTATAAATTATCTTGATTTATTATTTTGCTGATTGTCTAGACTGAAGGAAGTGATGTAGAAGATGTTAATAATGCAGATTAAACTTAAAAGTGTGTCATGTCTATATTTCCCCTGTTCCTCCCCTCTATGGCTGTTCAACATTTACCAGATGTTTCTGATTATAGATCATAGGTGAGTTAGAAATCATAAAGCTCCCTAATTAAGAGTTTAACATGAAAGGAGCTCAAATTGAAAGGAAAGATAGAAAGCAAGCTCTGACTGGCCCCACTTAATCCCTTCAGCTTCTGCTTCAATCAGGAAATTGGGCAGTATCACATTCAGCAAACAAACACAAAAGCCAAGTACTAGTCTTCTATAAAAATGCCTCTCCCTGGTGGTCAGGGAAGGGCGAGGCACCCATTGTGTCTTCCAATGTCAGTATGCTGCACAAGTGTTCCACACTTCGATGTGGACCAAATCCAGGAAAAGCAACCCTATCCTACATTCCAGTTCCATTCATCCCTCCCTGCTGACACTTCTCCACTCTTTCCCCAGATTTAAAAATAGAAAACCCAAAGAAGAAGGGACAGAAGCATTTGCAGGTCTCAGAAATATCCTCAGATTTCTATCTCTGTATTCATAGACCTACAGTAAGAAGTCCTTGAGGGAGGGAATCCCCTCTAAGAGGGTTAATTCCAAGCAGGGTAGAGATAAGAAGATCAAAGAGCTCCCTGTGACTTCCAAAAGCAGAAGATCTTGGTTTTTGGATTTTCATCTTCAATGTCCTTCTTCCAATCCCTCCCTTGACCCCTGATGGAATAGGAGGGGGAAATGTATATGCATTTTCTTTGTGTGGAAAGACCCTATGTGTCCAGAGGGGCTATCTGTTCATATGTAGCATGGAAGTATCATTTTGTGGCTCAAAGGGAGGTAGAAAAGACATCTCTAGCCTTTTCTCCCTTACCCGTCAGCAAGGGAGACTTTTAATACCTCTCAAAAGGAGAAGCAAGTTTGGGGTTGGAGCCCATTCTGCTCTCTTCAGAGAGAAGAGTATACCAGACTAGAACTATATAATTACTTTCTTAAATATTATTAGTCATGGGGATATGGTCAGGGTGAAGCTAACCTCTGATCCCTGTTTCTTACTGAGGGGAAGGTGGACATTAAACTTTATATTTAAGGTTTGACTGCTTTCCCTCCTTATGCCTGTTTCACAATGAACACACATGGCAATTATTGAAGACTGATTTATCCAAATTGTAGCAAAACAAAAACCGGAGAAAGTATATATAGATATGGATAGATAGATATAGATTATAGATAGAGAGATAGAGAGATAGGTAGATAAATAGATAGATAGATGATAGATAGATAGACAGACAGATAGATGATAGATAGAGAGTTAGAGAGATAGATAGATAGGTAGATAGATAGATATATAAATAGATAAACAGATAGATAGATAGATAGATAGATAGATAGATAGATAGATAGATAGATAGATAGACAGACAGATAGATAGACAGACAGACAGATAGATAGATAGGCAGCTAGGTGGCTCAGTAGATAGAGAACCAGACCTGGACATGGGAGGTCCTGTGTTTAAATGTGACCTCAGATACTTCAGAGTTGTGTGATCCTGAGCGAGTTGCTTAACTACTATTGCCTAGCCTTTATCACTCTTCTGCCTTGAAACCAATTCTTAGTATCAATTCAAAGGTTTATCTTATTTTTTTTAAATTTAAACATTATTGAATATTCATTTTTAACATGGTTACATGATTCATGCTCCTACTTTCCCCTTCACCCCCGCACTCCCCCCACCCATGGCCGATGCACATTTCCACTGGTTTTGTCATGTGTCCTTGATCAAGACCTATTTCCAAATTGTTGGTAGTTGCATTGGTGTGGTAGTTTCGAGTCCACATCCTTAATCATGTCCACCCCAACCCATGCGTTTAAGCAGTTGTTTTTCTTATATGTTTCCTCTCCTGCAGTTCTTCCTCTGAATGTAGGTAGCGTTCTTTACCATAAATCCCTCAGAGCTGTCCTGGGTCATTGTATTGCTGCTGGTACAGAAGTCCATTACATTCGATTTTACCATAGTATATCAGTCTCTGTGTACAATGTTCTTCTGGCTCTGCTCCTTTCGCTCTGCATCAGTTCCTGGAGGTCTTTCTAGTTCGCCTGGAACTCCTCCAGTTTATTATTCCTTTTAGCACAATAGTATTCTATCACCCGCATATAACACAGTTTGTTCAGCCATTACCCAATTGAAGGACATACCCTCCTTTTCCAGTTTTTTGGCACCACAAAAAGTGCAGCTATAAATATTTTCGTACAAGTCTGTTTATCTATGATCTCTTTGGGGTACAAACCCAGCAATGGTATGGCTGGATCAAAGGGCAGGCATTCTTTTATAGCCCTTTGAGCATGATTCCAAATTGCCAGCCAGAATGGCTGGATCAGTTCACAACTCCACCAGCAATGCATCAATGTCCCAATTTGGCCACATCCCCTCCAGCATTCATTACTCTCCCCTTCTTTCATTTTAGCCATTCTGCTAGGTGTGAGGTAATATCTCAGAGTTGTTTTGATTTGCATTTCTCTAATTATTAGAGATTTAGAGCAAGTTTTCATGTGCTTATTGATACTTTTGATTTCTTTACCTGAAAATTGCCTATTCATGTCTCTTGCCCATTTTTCAATTGGGGAATGGCTTGATTTTTTATACAATTGCTTTAACTCCTTGTATATTTGAGTAATTAGACCCCTGTCAGAGTTTTTCGTTATAAAGATTTTTTCCCAATTTGTTGTTTCCCTTCTGATTTTGACTACATTGTTTTTGTTTGTACAAAAGCTTTTTAGTTT
>NW_025378996.1:0-1668 GCF_016433145.1 Gracilinanus agilis
CACATATATATATATATATATATATATATATATATACAGTCTAACGTGATATTCTCTAGAATAACTTTTTTTTGGATCCTTAAATTTATTGGTATTTTCCTGGAATTCTTTTGCAAGGAATCTCATCTTGATGCTGTGTTGAGGAGTGTCTATCACCTTTGTGATCATGTGTCAGCTCATCCTGAGGGAAACTCAGGTCAAATCTGCAAAGTCTCTTTTTGAGAATTTATGGGTGCTTTTTTTTTTTTTAAAAAAGGTCCTTCCAGCTTCCAAATGTTCAATAAAAATTCTAGGCCTGATTCAATTATAAGACAAAAATGATTGCTGCTTGGAAGATGTATTCCAGAAGTCAAAATACAGGCCATGTCATTGAAATCACTTTCAGCACTGATAAAACCAAAGGGAGAATACAAGATGAGTCCCTTTTCAGACAATGCTGATACTCTGATGGGTTGGGATGCTGGAATCTCCAGGCTAACTCACCAACTGCCACCTAGTTACCATGATGGACCAAATGCCAATGCAACATTCATCTGAGTTATGTATTGGCACTGACTACCAGTGAAGCTCCAAAATGCAGCTCTGTTATTCCAAGCTTTACAAAATTAATTTCAGTTCATATTTTCAGAAGACCGAAGGCAATGTCTGATCATAAAATGTCTTTGGGAGAATGATTACAATACAACTAACTACAGACTCTCTGGCCCTCTCCCTTTCTCTCCCTAGCTGATTCCCAGGTTATTGATAAGAAATCAAAACCAGAAGGAGTGTTTTTTTTAAATTTGGTTGCTTTTATTTCTGTGTGAATGTTTGTCTTTGCCTAATTCCATAGCCTAATAGAGACATGATCTAAGAGTTGAAAGAGACCTTAGCGGCTCTCTTTCACACAAGATCAAATTTCAGGCCTGGAGTCTAGATGACTTGTGTTCAAATTTAGCTTCAGACATTTCCTAACTGTGTGACCCTGGCCAAGTCAATTAACACTGATTGCCTAGCCCTTGTTGATTTTCTATTGTAAAAGGAAATTCTTGGTTCTCTTTGAGTTCACACTTGTGAAAAGGGAATCCTTTGTTCTCTTTGCCTAGTTGGAATTAACACTTTGGTTGGCAATAACTTTGAATCAACACAAGCTTGAACTAGGTGGGAAAAGCTTGAAAACCACTTAGTGAGTTCACACCTTACTTGATGCTAGGTGAGAAGAAGAGTTGACACACTCAGAAAGCTGTGAATCCAAAGGTGACAACTCAGACAATTTGGAAACTGTAATTGGCCCCATGAAAAGGGGCAGGGACTGGAAACCACTATTAAAGCAGATGGTCTGGAGGAGGAGGCAAGTGGAGAGCGAACTCCAAGAAGAGAATCACTCCAAGAAGGAAGTTGACTTCAAGAAGAAGGAGTAACCTTCAGCTCCAGTCATTGCCTTGGGTGAGTGGATAGCTGGTTTTCCTTTCCTGTCTTCTAGAGATAGTTTAATTCTGATTGAAGGTTAACAAGTCCTGTCTGAGCCAAGCACTGGAAGAAAATTCTTTAGATAGGGTCTTTTCTACCCTTTGGTACTTTCACTCTTTCTACCTCTTATAAATAAAAAGATTTATAATTTTAATATATTTAGCCAAACCATTAATTTTAACACTTACACTACCTTAGAATTGATACTAAGACAGAAGG
>NW_025378997.1:0-2238 GCF_016433145.1 Gracilinanus agilis
TATATATATATATATATATATATATATATATATATATATATATATAACTAGAGGTAAAAAAGAGGATAATATCAATAGAAATGGGAAAATAGAAAAAAATGGAGTAAATGTATATTTCCTAAAGAATCGCATGGTGGGAGCAGGGGAGAAGACCAACACACTAGAAGGGTAAAGAGGTTGGAAACAGGAAACACTTAATTCTTACGTGCATTCAAATTGACTTAAAGAGGGAAGAATAATCAGATCCATTGGGGCAGAGAATTGATTTGTAACATATAGAGAAGTAGAAGGGTAACAAATGGACTGGTGGGGTGGGAAGCAATTCTAGGGAAGGAGAGTGTGGGGGGATAGCTTAAAATACCCTGAAGAAAAATAAGAGGAGAATAAGAAGGGAGGGGGGAGAAGGAAAGTAAAATAAGGCAGGGGATTAGGGGGACTGATTAAAAATAAAATACTTTTGTTGTCTATCAATTGGTGAATGACTGAAAAAATTGCAGTATATGATTGTGATAGAATACTATTGTGCTATAAGGAATGATAAACCGGATACTTTGAGAAAAACAATTTAGACAGAATTACATGAATTGCTGCAAACTGAAGGGAATAGAACTAGTGGAAATCGTGTACATTAATATAATATTGTACAATCATTAGTTGTGAATGACAGTTATTCTCATCAATACAGTAAACAAAAACAATTCTGAAGAATTTATGATGAAAAATGCTATCCATCTCCAGAGAAAATCTTATACTCTGAATGAATCTTGAAGCATACTTCAAAAAAAATATTTTGTCGCAGATGGCGGCAGAGTAAAAAGCAGTTCTTAACCTCTTCTGACCAAAACATACAAGACTCCTCAATGGAACATAAAAACAAGTCCAGACGAATGGAGGAACCCCACAACAGGGTGCAGCATGGAAGGTATGTGGAATCGGGACATTTCCATGCTATAAAGGGGTGAAACAGCTCTCACTAAATTGTGGGCTGAGCAACCCCCCCCAACCCCCTCCACAAACACCACCTATAACACCAAAGCCAGCTAAAAAGAAATAGAACAAGTTTGGGGCACCCATCGAGTCATTGGTAGTTCCAGGGCCTATTCCTGAGAGCAGCAAGATTTAGGTCTCCAAAAACCTAAAAAACGAGTACAGACCCTGAGTGTGGGAACAATTTGTCAAAGAAGAAATCATAGAAACAATCAAAGATTTCATTGAAGAGAATGACAATGATGAGACATCCTAACAAAATCTGTGGGATGCAGCCAAGGCAGTACTCAGGGGAAAATTTATATCCTTGAGTGCATATATTAACAAATTAAGAAGGGCAGAGATTAATGAATTGGGCATGCAACTCAAAAAATTAGAAAGCGAGCAAATTAAAAATCCTCAGATGAAACCGAAATTAGAAATACTACAAATCAAGGGAGAAATTAATAAAATCGAAAGTAAAAGAACTATTGAATTAATAAATAAGACTAGAAGCTGGTATTTTGAAAAAATAGATAAAATAGACAAAGTACTGGTCAATCTAATAAAAAAAGGAAAGAAGAAAAACAAATTGACAGTATTAAAGATGAAAAGGGAGACCTCACCTCTAATGAAGGGGAAATTAAGTCAACCATTAAAAACTATTTCTCCCAATTATATGGCAATAAATATAACAATTTAGGAGATATGGATGAATATTTACAAAAATATAAACTGCCTAGATTAACAGCAGAAGAAATAGAATACCTAAATCATCCCATATCAGAAATAGAAATTGAACAAGCCATCAAAGTACTCCCTAAGAAAAAATCACCAGGGCCTGATGGATTCACAAGTGAATTCTATCAGACATTCAAAGAGCAACTAATCCCAATACTATACAAATTATTTGATATGATAAGCAAAGAAGGAGTCCTACCAAATTCCTTTTATGACACAAATGTGGTACTGATTCCAAAGCCAGGGAGACCAAAAACAGAGAAAGAAAACTACAGACCAATCTCCCTAATAAACATAGATGCAAAAATCTTAAATAGAATACTAGCAAAGAGACTCCAGCAAGTAATTAAGAAGATCATCCACCATGATCAGGTGGGATTTATACCAGGAATGGAAGGTTGGTTCAACATTAGGAAAACCATCCAAATAATTGACCATATCAATAGATGCTGAAAAAGCATTTGACAAAATACAGCAATCATTTCTATTGAAAACACTGAAAAGTATAGGAATAGAAGGACCTTTCCTAAA
>NW_025378998.1:0-2546 GCF_016433145.1 Gracilinanus agilis
GACTCGCTCAGGGTCACACAGCTAGGAAGTGTCTGAGGCTAGATTTGAACCCAGGACCTCCTGACTCCGGGTCCGTCGCTCCATCCCCTGTGCTACCTAGCTGCCCCAACATTCAATTCTTAATCCTCATAAATACTGTCTTTAGCTCCATATTATAGTTCTCTGCAGAGTTAAAACTAGGGTGGGGAAGACAATTCATTGTACCAAGGTAGGAAAACTAGAAGGGGCAGACAGTACCTCCCTGGGGGATGCTTCTTCCTTTGACTGCCCTGTTCCTGGCAATGGTGATACACTTTTTCTTCCCTTTTCCTTCTGTCTTTTTCATGCTAAGCTACTTTAACAGAAGGAATTTCCACACCAGAAGTTCCACAAGTCAATGAAATCACAGATAGTGTAAAAAAATCCACTCCCTCCTCTGATGCAGATTGTGGCTCTTTTCTGTATTGACCTCTTGCTTTCATGACTTGCTAGCTAAGCTCCTATACATTTAGCCTCATTCACGCAAGAGCCATTCATTCCTTCCCTTCTCAAAAATATTCCAGCTTGGTCAGGGTTCCCAGAACTAGGGCATTCCCCTGGCACGGCCTTTGAGAGCTCTGGGTCTCCCGCAGTCTTCAGTGAGGCACTGGAGGAGGATGTTGGTGGAGGGAGACTTCAGGAAATGAATGAATAATTTGGGCTTCAGTAATTAAAGATTCATGGTAATTTGAGCAAATGTGGGCTGATGTTTCCCTCTGAAGTATTGATGATGGATGGGCTTTTCTAGGCTAATTCAGAGTGTAAGTAAGACTGGGAGAGGGAAGATTTGCCCTCTCTTGGGAAGGCTTCTCTCCCTACAGAATGGGGAGGGGAGAAAAGGGGAAAAAGGAAAAAGAGAGAGAATGGGAGAGCACAAGAAGGGAATGGGAAGAAAACCGTATAGCCCAGTGTGAAGAGCTATGGTTTGGGCTCCCCCAGCTTTGCCCCTATTTTACTGTGTGGCCTTGGGCAAGTCAATCTCCATCTCTAGGCTTCAGCTCTACCTTGGCAAAATGTTGGGATTCAATTTGGGTATCTCTAAGATCCCCTTTAGATCTAAGATTCTGTGAATGTTTAACCTTCTTTAAGGAAATAGATTACTTAGGAAAAAATTCTAGCCTTCTGTCTTTGTATCAACTCTAAGACAGAAGGGCAAGGTTAGTCAAACATGGTCAAGTGACTTGTCCAGGGTCACAGAGCTAGTAAGTGTCTGAGGCTAGATTTGAACCCAGGTCCTTCCAACTCCAGGACTAGCACTCTACGCACTATGCTTTTTTGGAATAAATTGCTTTTAAGTATCTTTTAATCCCCTAGCTACCCAAGAAAGAATCAGGGCCAATTGGAGGGAGGTCTTGTTTCTCCATTGAAGCAGGTCCATTACTTGACAATATTCCTATTCTATGACAGCTTCTCTGTGTCCCTGAGATTTGGTACTCACAGAAAACCCAGATATTATTATGGACCAGGGTCAGGGGATTAGGGGAGATGGTACATACAGTAGACTGTGGACTTAGTTGGCCAAGCTTCTTGGACTGCCATGGAGTTCAGATGTGATCATGGATGGGAAGGCTGTAAAAGGACTCTCCAAATTGGAAATTCATGTGCTGCCATTGCCAAGGTTATCCAAAACTATTTATTAATCATTTGCTATGAATCAGGCATTTTGCTGGGCTCTGGAGATACAAAGATAAAACCCAGAGGAGTCCCTGCCCTCAAGGAGCTTGCATTCCATTAGAGGAGATACAGTAGAAAAATAACTAAGAAAAATGATCATTTGAAGAGGAAGGAAATGATAAATTCTAGGGAGAGGAGGAAAGGATTTCTCATAAGAAATGGATCTTCACAAGAATCTTGGAGGAAGCTTTGTTGTTGATGATGAATCATTTTTTAGTCATGTCCAACTCTTTGTGAACCCATTTGGGATTTCCTTGGCAAAGGAGTGGTTTGCCATTTTCTTCTCCAGCTCATTTGACAATTGATAAAACTGAGGCCAATAGGGTGAAGTGACTTGCCTAGGGTCACACAGCTAATAAGTGGCTGAGGTTGGATTTGAACTCAGGAAGAGGAGTCTTCCCACCTGCTGTCTGGCACTCTATCTGTTGTGCCAATGATGGAAGCTAAGGATTCTAAGAGGCAGAGGAGTGGAGGGAGTGCACCCCAGATGAAATGCCAAGTTTGGGTAACAGTAACTAGACAAATTAGTTGAGAATGTGGAATATGTGAAGAAGGGGTAAGGTATAATAGACCTGAGAAAACAGACTGAGGGAAGCTCAGTGGCTCAGTAGATAGAGCCAGGACTAGGAGATTCTGGGTTCAAACCTTGCCTCAGACACTTCCTAGCTGTGCGACCCTGGGTAGGTTATTTGACCCCTATTGCCTAGTCTTTAGCATTCTTCTACTTTGGAACTGATACTGAGTATTAATTCTAAGACAGAAGTAAAATTAGGATGAAAGGGAGGAAGGAAGGAATGAAGGAAGGAAGGAAAGAAAGAGAAAGGAGAAAGAAAGAAAGAGAGAGAGAGAGAAAG
>NW_025378999.1:0-2791 GCF_016433145.1 Gracilinanus agilis
ATATTATGTTGTCCTATTATGTTACATTACATTGTATTATATTAAATCTTGTGTATGTATCATATATATTAATTTATATTATATTAACTAATATTATCTTATCTTATCCCTGGCTTCTACTAAGGCACTGTCCCTGAGGTAGAACACAGGCTTCTGTTGTAAAGCATTCCAGAATCTCAATGCTGGAAGGGACCCTGGAAGCCATCCTGTCCAACCCGGACCAAAGCACGAATTTCTCCTCTCAGACACTCCTGTGGGCGCTTCTTTAGCCTTTGCCTGCAGGTCTCTCAGGGCAGGACTCTCCCCACTCAGGCACCCCACACTACTAGGAAGCTCTAGTGGTCAGGAAATTTCTATTTGACATTGAGCCCTTCTCTGCCCCCTCTACCTCTACCGCCCACCTCTCCTCCTTCTACCCTTTGGAGCCAAGCATGAATGTCCAGTAGACACGTTAAATCTGGTCATTCCACTGGTGCAGATATCACCCCATGCCTGGACAATTATAATAATCTGTTTACTGGTGGGTCAGCTTCCACCCAAGCTCTGTTTAGTTATTAGAGTGACTTTCCTAAGGCCCAGGTCTCACACACTCTCACTGAACTCCAGCACTGTCTGTGGCCTTCAGGATCCACAAAATCCTCCATTCAGCCTCTAAAGCCCCTCCTAAACCTCCTGTCTAGGTTTCTTCTATTCTGTCTCTCCCTCCCCCCACCCTTAGCGATCCAGGGATGCCGGCCCGTGACAGAAGAGTTCCAGAAGAGGAGCAATGGGAACTCAGGCTGAAATGATGGGGAGGACGAATTGGATTGGAAAGGGCTGTAAAAGCCAAACATTTAACAGACGTTTAACAAAAAGCCTCTGTTTGCTTCTAGAGGCCACAGGAAACCTCGGGAGCTTCTTGAAAATGTAGTAAGTGCCAGGCTCGGGGGATTCCCTAAAGAGGACGGGGCAGCTTTCAGGAACAGGTGGGCTTCCAGCAGGGGCTTCCCAGAGGTGCTCGAGGCTAACCCTGCTGCTCCGGCCTTAACGAGAGATGGAGGAAGGGCCTCGAAGGCTCAAATGTGGCCTCAGATACTTCCTACCTGAGTGAGAGGGACCCCAGCACCGGGCAGTGGCAAGGAGGGGAGGGCGTGGGGTCCAGTCCCAGCTCTCTCAACGACTCCCTGAGTGACTTTGAGAAAGTCACTGATGAACCTGTTTGTCTAGCCTTTGCCCTTCCGTCTTAGAGACAGAAAATAAAAGTTAAAGATAATAATAAATAGTAAAAATAGTAATGAATAAATAAATAGTAATAATTAATAATAAATAGTAATAAACAATAATGAAGAAATAAGAAATAAACAAGATAAAATACAAAATACAAGATGGCAGGGAAGTTCTGGGCACCCTCTGGCTGGAGGCGACTCCAGAGCTCAGCACGGCTTCATTTGGATCCTGAGGGAATGTGAGCGTGGGTGTGGGGGGGATTGAGCTGCCCCCTCTAGGTCCCTCTGTCACAAATCTAGGAACGAGCCAGTGATGAGGTCAGACCCTAGGACCAGAGGGGATACGGCCCATACCTTTCCACCAGCCGCTTCTGAGGAGATGGGGAGGAGACCGTAGAGGAAGAAGACCCCGACTCTGAAGAATCTCGCCTGAAAGAATCGAACAATATTTGGGGTGAGGGAAGGCGCTTTATAGGATGAGATCAGCACCAAGCAGTACGGGAAGATCCCTGGCTCCAGAGTGAAGGGGCTTAGCGGCAGGCAAAGACACATAAATGTACTTCATAGAAAATAAATATCAACTATTTGGGACCAGGAAGGTGTGGCCGGTGAAAAACTGACATTGGAGGGAAATCAGGAAACATTTAGGGAAATAGATAATTAGGTTTAGGGAAACAGGTTCAAATCCTGCCTTGGAGGTTATGACTGGAGACCTTGAACAAATGCCTTGACTTTTGTGCTTCCTTTTCCTTATAAATAAATGAGAGAAGGGGGGTAGCTGGGTAGCTCAGTGGATTGAGAGTCAGGCCCAGAGATGGGAGGTCCTGGGTCCAAATGTGGCCTCAGACACTTCCTAGCTGGGTGATCCTGGGCAAGTCACTTAAACCCCTCCCCCAATGCCCAGCCCTTGCCACTCTTCTGTCTTGGAACCAATATGCAGTATTGATTCTAAGACAGAAGGTGAGGGTTAAAAAAAAAAAAATAAGTGAATGAGAGAAGTGGCTTGGACTACCCGCCTCCAGGATCCTTCTGCCTCTGGAATCTTGGGGGTCTCTCCTGAAAGAATGTCCTGGTTTGGGATGAAATCTGATAAAAGCATGCGGCACTGGGCAGTGGCAAAGGTGGGAGAACCTGGGGTCAAATCCCAGCTCTCTCACTACCTGAGTGACTTTGAGAAAGTCACTGAACCTTTTTGGGCCTCGGTTTCTACATCTAAAAATGAAGGCAGTGGACTAGATGACCTCCATGGTCTCTTCTGGAAGAAATCCCAAAAGGAAAGTGGGCTCAAATGTGATCTATTATAGGCTGGGCTGGGTGTTAGCCTATGGCCTGATCAAATGGTCAAAGGGTGCATAGTAAATGCTTATTTTAATGAACTAACCATTTAATTTATAATATACAAATATTTATTTATAGTTATATAATATTTAAATTTATATCATTCATATAATATAGTATGTAAATCACATACAAATAATAGTTATATAGTATATGAATGTTTTATATTTATTTATACATTACATATAAATATAGGTAATTTCTGTTTTGTATTCATATAATATATTAATTTATATACAATATAATAT
>NW_025379000.1:0-1649 GCF_016433145.1 Gracilinanus agilis
CCTTTCCTTTCCTTTCCTTTCCTTTCCTTTCCTTTCCTTTCCTTTCCTTTCCTTTCCTTTCCTTTCCTTTCCTTTCCTTTTCTTTTCCTTTCCTTTCCTTTCTTTTTCTTTTTTTTTTTTTGCTATAGAGATCAACAATTTCCCTATTCCTTTGCCATTGGATTAGGAATCCCCAGCAGAGAAAAAAGGGAGATTTTTGGTAATTAAGCACTTCAGTAACGGGTTCTCCTACATGACTGATAGCTATTTGCTTGAAATTTGGGGTCAGGCTTAATGAGTAATTCATTACTAGATCTTGCTGCAGATGAGAGATTTGTCCATTTTGCCCTGGTCTTGGGTGGGATGGTGGCATGCCTTTTCGGGTTGCCGTGACACCTTCTCGTGGCCAAGTAAAACGTTGCCCATTTAACAGGTGTGCTCCATCTCCGCCATTTATCTCCATCTCCAGAGAAAGCATCGCTTTAATATAAGATCGGGAGGAGGCTGACACTTTGAATAACGGAGATGAAATCTTTCTCGATTCCCGTTGTTGACATCTACTTGTCAAATTGCTTTGCCTCCGAATTGCAAAATAAAAATACGGAAAATGAGGAATTAATTCAATTAAACATTTTCCCACCCACATTTTACCTTTCCTCCCTGCTCCAGGGAATCATTTCTGCAATGTAGATCACCCGAAGCCTTCTTCTTACCATTATTTTACACTTAATGAGTATCCCGTACACATCAGAGGGAAAGTACAAAGGTTACATTGTGCATTAACGGCACTGCGCAACACGGTATGCAAATATCTGTATGCAAATAGTCAGCCTCTGGAAGATGAATGTGTTATATTTTTAACCAGTTAACTATGACTGTGAAGTATTGTGCGAGATATTCAGTGGTTTCATTTTTATATCTTTCTTGTAAATAATGCATAAAGTATGTAGATGTTGTCAAAGCATGATGAAGCTATTAGCTTTAGAGTTTCCATAGTTAAGAATGTGTTCAGCATGGAGCCAGTAATAACTCATTTCTACGTGCAGAACCCATTAGAAAATATTTCTTGCTCAAGTCAGTGTTATCATGTGACATAATGATTTTGCTTAAAACCAAGTTAAATGAAGAGTAAAATTAAACAATATTGCATGAATTGTGTTTGACTAATTTTGTGTCACATTATATTAGCCAAGCTTTCACAATATGTGTTAATGACAAATAGTGTAAGCCCCGAACATACTTTATGTGTCTCTACAATCACCCTGAAGTCATTAGCTTTTTAAAGGTTCATTTTGTTTGCAGCTCTTATAGCCACTGGCTTTTTAGTGATTTCTTTTGTCCATAAAAGGAGACACAATTGGGGAAGAAATTTCGCATAAGTCTTGAGGACTTAAGGCCGCTAACAAGGGCATAATTTTTGTGTGTGTGTGTGTGTGTGTGTGTGTGTGTGTGTGTGTGTGTAGAAACAAATGCAAATCGTTTCAGAACCTGAGAATTACAAGGGGCTGAACTCTGGTCCTAAAGGAGATGCTGTGATTGCAGGTCCTCCATTCCAGGGGATTTTGCCCAGAAGATCCTGCCAGCCATGGTCCTCTCAGGAATCTTTGGGATCCTCCTTTTGGCAATGCAGAGTCTCTCTCTCTCTCTCTCTCTCTCTCTCTCTCTCTCTC
>NW_025379001.1:0-3891 GCF_016433145.1 Gracilinanus agilis
ATAAGAGACAGGAGAGAGAGAGAGAGAGAGAGAGAGAGAGAGAGAGAGAGAGAGAGAGATGCTGATTAATACCAGCAATGGGAATAGACATTTTTAGAAAGTGTTTTTAATCAGCTCCCCAGTATGGGGTTAACCAACTGTGTCAGCAGAACTAAATTACAGACTCAAAGAAAAGGAAAAAGCAAATAAAAAAGAGAGCAAGAGAGAGAATTTTTGAAACAAATTCAAACTATCCCCTCCTGGGGGTAAGAAGCTAAAAGCAATTGAGGAAGGATCCTTGGCAGAAAGCCATGAACAAGTAAGCTCGATGAATGTAACGGTAAAAATAACAAAATCTGTAACACTTATCTGTCTGAATCGGGTTAGAGAGGGGAAAAAAGTGCTGGCAAACTGTCATAAAAACGAAAAGGTGTGAAAGATGAAAATAGCTGAACATACACAAAGGAAACAAAACAATAGCAACCCAGTATAGTATATGAAACAAGGCAGTAAGCTTTAGGCAGAAAATGTTCCACTCATACCTAGGAATGTACATAATCAATATGGGCCACCCAATAGTTATTGGTGTTTATAGGCAAGTCTATAAACTCAGTCAAAAGCATGAAGATCACCAAAATATTGGTTGCTAGAGTTGAGTGCATATTTATAGTCATGGTAAATTTAAAGTGTCTGATGCAATCTTAATTTGTAATTTACAACCTTTTTTCAGTCTAATACTTTTAAACTTCTCAAATAGTATGAGTTGTGCTAATTCATTTCTCTTTTATTAATTTTCCCCTTTTCTTAAGTTTGTTATAGTTTTTTTTTTAATTATAAGGGTTTTAGTTTAATTAGATACTTTATAGAAATAAAACACAAAAATCCAGTGTCAAATAGTGGTCTGTTTATTGCAGTGAGCATTACTTGGCAAAGAAAAATCACAATTTGACCATAAATTCACTCTCTACACTATAAGGGTCCAGTAGGTAGCTTTCCTTAAAAAAAAATGACAAACTTAAAAATGTGCACATCAGGGAAACAAAGTGAAAATTGCCTCATCGGATAGGAACCTTTTTTTAATACTTAAAGGTGAATGATTCATCTTTTTAACAAACATTGAGCAAATTTATATCTAGCAGAAGTATGATTATAGAATTTGTCATAGAGTTTAGAAGGAACCTTTGAGAAGAGTAGTTTGGTTGAAGAAACTAAGGCCCAAGGTCATATGGCTAGTAAGTAGCCCAGTCAGGATCAAATCCAAATCCTTTATTACAAGCCCAGCACTGCTGAAGTATAATCATGTTCGGGGAAAAAAATCCTGTAAATGTATTACCTTCTAACTTCCTTATCTATTTTTTATTTTCATTCATCATCAACCTAGAATGAAGTTGTCATTTTCAAATGAAGAAAGAATAATCAGTTAAATGTAACAGCCAAAGAATTTGCACGACCTTTGAATGTTGGAAGGAGGTAGTTGAAGTATTGCAAACCAATTAGTAGCTTCATTTGTAATTATCTTCTTAGATGAGAATGGATAAGAGATACTGGGCATCTCAGTGAGTTGAATCCAAAAAAATATGTATAACATATATGCATATTTTAATGTCAATTATTATTTTGAATACATTTCTCTGAATAGGGCCAAATGCATCACTATTACAAATACGTAGTACTGATTCAAGTGCAAAGGCAAGAATGTGGCTGTTTGATAGATAGATAGATAGATAGATAGATAGATAGATAGATAGATAGATAGATAGATTAATAGACAGATGTATAAGTAAGCAACATGTAGTCCTAATTTAAGTGCAAAAGAAGAATGTGGATGCTTGGTTTGATAACCATTTTGTGTTTTTATGTCCTCTAAGACACATCTGTGATTGCATATCTTTGATGTTCACTACACAACTATGCCATTAATATAATAGAATCCTGTTATAGCATGGTTTGTTTTTATCTGAATTCAGATAAATGAGCTCTGAAGCATTTCTACTGCACACAATAAAAATCCACATGCAAAGATAATGAATCCACAATTGGATTATTGGCACTAAGGTTGGACAACCAGGATTAGATCCCTGTGCATCATATATTAATCTCATTTTTACTATATAATCATGGAAAATTAAAGCTAGAAGGAACCTTAGATACCATCTGGCCAAATTACTTCATTTGCAGATGAAAAGGCTAAAGTCTAAGTTATTTGCCCAGATTTCACATCTTGTTCATGAAAGAGATAAGATTAGAACCCAGAACCAATGTTCTTTTCACTGTGCCAAGCTGTGAACATTCTCAATAGAATTGCCATGTATTGCCTAATTGCCTAGATTACCCTGTACCCCCAATACTAATAAAACTATTTTAGAAACAACAACAAAATAAAAACAAGTTAGATAACACAATTGTCAAAAAGCATACCAGATACACTTACAATCTCTTAATGTAGCTACAGGACTTAAACAATTCATTATCAGTTGTAAGTTGTCACACTCAGAAAGGTGAACCAACAAAAAGTTATAAATATTGGTTTTAGAGGAATAACAAGAACTATTATAATAAAAGCAGGTTCCTTTTTTTTTTTTTAAAACCCTTACCTTCCGTCTTGGAGTCAATACTGTGTATTGGCTCCAAGGCAGAAGAGTGGTAAGGGTAGGCAATGGGGGTCAAGTGACTTGCCCAGGGTCACAGAGATGGGAAGTGGCTGAGGCCAGATTTGAACCCAGGACCTCCCGTCTCTAGGTCTGGCTCTCAATCCACTGAGTTCCCCAGCTGCCCCCGGCAGGTTCCTTTTTTAAAAATTAGATAAAGTTTGTACTTCTGTCGTTGAAATGACTATGAATATTAGAGATGGTTGTTCTGCATTCATATAAGTAGGCAACAGAAGCATGTATTGACCCAGGCAGCAAAGCTTCAGAATGAAAAACTTAGACAGGAGCAGGAGCTAGCCCATAAGGAAACGTGAACCAAGAAGAGTTTCTGAACTAACCTCCAAACCAAGAACAAGAAAAGCAAGGGAATAAAGCTTTAGGATAAAAGTAAACAAAGAAAAAACAGACCTGGAAAAGAAATAATAGATAAATTTATTTTAGGAGAAATAACTATTTTAAGTTGAAAATGAAAATCGGGATACCCAATGAAGGAAGCCAATCAAGGAATTACAACTTGTTCCTTTTAAAAAATGAAGCACCTTGTCAATAAAAGAAATTAATTATAGAATGTCTTTACAAAGTATACAGTAGATTATGTCTCCATCACAGTGGGTGTTTGCTGGATCAGGAGAAAATGAAGATTGCTATAAACTTGAAACCCAAACATTCCCAATGGGGTGTCTGTTTAGACTCTAAGATACTTTCTTACCCCCTTAAAAGCCAGTTTTTGGGGATGAACACTCCTATTGATGAGAGTTTAGTGGAAGTTTTTAAAATCCTGTAGCAAATAAGGCTCTGTTCCCTTTCCTTATGTGATTTTGGGTCATTTTTTTCTGGGGTAGCTTCTAGGAGATGGGTGGAAACTTCTTGAGCCCTGAAAGAAACAAAAAGAAAGGTTTCTAGGAGGAAAGTCTCCAGAGTTGTACAAAGCTCCAGGCCTCAATTTTTTTCCTTCTTGGGAGAGACTGAGAAGACAACAAAGAGAAAGGAATATTACTGAAATCTCTCCTAACGACAGAGTTACTCAGCCTTTCTGGACAGAGTTGGGGAGCAATTTGTTTTACAGATCACCATTTCACCTCTCAATGAGAGGTCCAGAGAGGTTCTTATTTTATGATTTCCTAGGGAAGAAATAAGCTTTTGGCTTCCTACACAGCTATGACTTTTAGCTTAATAATTAAGAAACAGAGACCGAATAGAGGAAGGAAAGAAGGAAGGAAGAAAAAAAAGGAAAAAAGGAAGGAAGGAAGGAAGGAAGGAAGGA
>NW_025379002.1:0-2928 GCF_016433145.1 Gracilinanus agilis
CCTCTTTCTACCTCTTCCTTCCCTCCTCCTCCTCTTCCTCCTCCTCTCTGGACCAGCCTCATTATACAACCTGGTGGCTCTTTGCTCTCTAGGATTCACTATATTGATGCTAAACTTGATATGCTTAGCTTACTCTATCTCAGAACTCCTGAGCTCAAACAATCCATCAGTTTAAACTTCCTCAGTAGTGAGAACTATGGAAAGGAGAGAGCCAGGACCCCTCACACTTTTGTCCATCCTCTTCTAATTAGCTTTCCTACAACTATTCTTATCCCTTCTCCAATTAATCATTACATAGCTCCCAAAGTAATCTTTTTTTTAAACCCTCACCTTTTGTCTTAGAATCAATACTGTGTATAGGTTCCAAGGCAGAAGAGCAGTAAGGGCTAGGCAATGAGGATTAAGTGACTTGCCCAGGGTCACACAGTTAGGAAGTGCTTGAGGACAGATTTGAACCTAGGATCTCCCATCTCTGGGCCTGACTCTCAATCCACTGAGCCACCTAGCTGCCCTTTAAAATTAATCTTCTTCATACAAAGTCTGAGCACATTACCCATCTGCTAAAAACAAATTTTTGGTGGCTCCATCCAAAGGTCTCTACAATTTGACTCCAAAATGCTTTTCCAAAGTTATAACCTTTCTAGAATCCTTGGTTCTGACAACTACAAAGGTCTTTAATTGAGGCAAAGGAATTGCAATTTCGAATACCTCAAAGGACAGGAGTGTAGGAGTGGAAGAGAGGGACAGGGGGCAGGATTTATACATCTCAATAGAGAGGGAATCCCTTGGAAGATACAAACTTCAGAAGTTGTTAAGTAAGTTGTTTCGCATAACAACTGAAAGACTAGGGAGTTTGGGATGGAGGTGACATCTGGTCCGAACAACTGGCTCCAGGTACTACAATAGGAAGTTTCCAGAGATATCACAAGATCAACTCCAACTGTTTCAAACCTGTTCTAACCATGGGGTCAGTGGGTTCAGGGTCAAGTAGCTCCTTCTGATAACTACATTCAACAGTTCCAACCAAACTAATCATCTTTAAAAAACAACAACAACAACAACAACAACACACTTACCTTCTGTCTTAGAATCAATACTAAACATTTGTTCCAAGACAGAAGAGCAATAAGGGCCAGGCAATGAGGATTAAGTGACTTGCCCAGGGTCACAGAGCTAGGAAGTGTCTGAGGTCAGATTTGAACCCAGGACTGCTCATATCGGGGCCTGACTCAATCCACTGAGCCACCCAGCTGCCCACTAAACTAATCTTCTAATGATCCCCTTTCTGACATTATCCCACCCTACCAGAAATGTATCATACTAGTGGCCCACTGAGCTTCCTTCCTGAATTTTTTAATTCTACTTATCAATCAACAGCAAACATTTTGGCCCTATTCTGTGTCAGCCACAGTTAACTGGAGAAACCTGAAAATGAGATTACACAAAAAAAACAAGGAATACTGTTCTGGAAGTAAGGGGACCTAGGTCTTCATCTTGGCTTTGCTTTGGTTCATTATGTGGCTTTGGACAAATTGCACTATCTCTGAATCCCAGTTTCCCCATTTGGAAAATGAAGGCATTGGCCAAATGATTTCTAAACTTTTTTCTAACTTTGACATCCTATTCTAGGATGGTACAAATGAACGTTGCAAGAAAGAGTGGGTATTGATCCTTGGTGAAACAGTCTCAAATGAGACAAGAATAGAGGTGGTGGCATTAACCTTAGAATGAGATCACCTCATCCTCTGAGACCAGAGAGAAGGAAGAAAACATGGGCAAAGACACAAAAGTTCTGGAGTTCAAATAAGAACAGAGGATATGTCCTAGTATGTGTATATCTGCCTAAAGAGAGTAGTGAAAACAAGAGGGGAGCCCCTCTTCACCAACTCCTCCCATTTTCAAGGACTTAAGGGAAACTGTGTATTGCCTATGGCTAAACCCTGAGTGAACACGGAGAAAATCCATTAGCATCAAGTGCCCACCCACCACCACTCTTCACTGACAATTGGCCTCTTCTCACACTTTCCTGGTGCAACTGGGACATAGAAACCTTTTCGAGAACCTATGATTAGGGATGATGGTTTGGGGCAGGTGAAGAGGCGGTAGAAGGGACCATCACGAAGTAATTTGTAAATAGCCCTCTTCTTCCCCTTGGGCTGATTATTAGTATTCAAATTAGTGAATTTGCTAGTCCATCATCTTCCACTGTAGTTGAGTGGGATCCTCTCTATTTTTTTTTTATGTTCTCAAAAAAGTTGTTCAAATTTTCCTTCAGACTTAGATGCTGTGATACAATATTCTGTGACTCTGTTACTATGGTATTGGCAGTGGGGGAAAAGGGTATCTCCTCTTTGTCAATAGCTTCTGGAAGCAACCATTTTCTTAGGGTTAGAAAAATGTGAAATTTTAATTCCTGAGGAATGTTCAGCCACTTGGGGTGTCTCAGTACTTTATTTTTATTATCTTTTTATTTTGTTCAATTGCAGGGAGACTGAGGTTTTTGTTGGCTAAAATGCAGAATCATCACTATACCCTAGACCTGTGATGGACAAACTTTGGCCTGAGGGCCAGATGTGGCCCCCTGAAATGTTCTATCAGGGCACTGTGACATTATTCCTAATCTGACAATACAAGTATGATACAATACAATGAAACTTCTTCGAAAGACTTGCCTTAGAAACAGACTGACAGATGAGCATTTCCTTTCCTTTGGCCTCCTCTTTAAAAAGTTTGCCCACCCAGGGAGATCAAAAACAGAGAAAGAAAAGTACAGACCAATCTCCCTAATGAACATAGATGCAAAAATCTTAAATAGAATACTAGCAAAGAGACTCCACCAAGTAATTAAGAAGATCATCCACCATGATCAGGTGGGATTTATACCAGGAATGCAAGGTTGGTTCAACATTAGGAAAACCATCCACATAA
>NW_025379003.1:0-4074 GCF_016433145.1 Gracilinanus agilis
TCTCTCTCTCTCTCTCTCTCTCTCTCTCTCTCTCTCTCTCTTCTTGTTTTTTGCTCTCTGCTCTGCTTTGACTATCTAAACTCTGCCTGCCCCACATTCACACACCCCTGCTGCAGAGTCTCAGGCACAGCACTCTTCTGCAAGACAGAAGCTGCTGAACTTGATCCCTAATCAGTAACCATGGGGCTACCTGGGGATGGAAATCTTCCTGGGCTCACAAGCAGCTTCCCCTAAGAACGCAATCAAGGGGCTTCCACTTTGGTCCCATACAGTAAGGGTTTAAAAAAAAAAAGTAAGATTTTTTTTCTTATTTGTGAATGTATACTTATTTTTAAATTATCATATATTTTCTTTCCATCTTACCTTCCTCTAATCAAAAAAATAACAGACCCCAAATCTTAATGATAACTATACATAGTAAAACAAAACAAATTTTCTCATTGTCCATGTCCAGAAACACATGTCTCATTGTGAACTTTGCGTCTATCATTTCTCATGCAGGAGGTGGGTAGCATGTTTCCTCACTGGTCCTTTGGTTAGGCATTGCATTGATCAGACAGAATTCTTCCATTTTTCAAAGTTGTTTGTCTTTTTAAAAATTTGTTGTTATTGTATAATTTTGTATTGTATACATTGCATTGCATAATTTTGTTGTTATTGCTTAATTATTTTCCAGGTTCTGCTCATTTTTGCTTCGTATGGATTTATATAAATCTTCTTAGGTTGCTCTGAAACTGTTTCCCATGGCATTTCTTATAGCATAATCATATTCCATTATATTCCAGTACCATAATTTATTTAGCTCTTTGATGATTATCCCCATTAGATTCACATTCTTTGCTATGACAAAAAGAGCTGTTGTAAATATTTTTGTACATATGGATCTCTTGATCTTTTTGGGGACAGGCCTAGGAGTTTAGTGAATTCGGGGGCATAGTTCCAAATTGCTTTCTAAACTGATTAGACCAATTCATAAAACAACCAACAGTGGATTAATGTGCTTTTTGTTTTCCAGGCCATTTAACATTTGTCATATTTTTTTTGTCAGTTATCAATTTAATAGGTGAAAAGTAGGTCTTCAGAGTTGTTTTAATTTGCATTTTTCTAATTATTATTGATTTGGAATATTTTTTATGTGGTTATTGATAGCTTGGAATTCTTCCTTTGAAAAATGCCCCAAATTCAAGAATTCTTAATCTACAATAGACTTATTTTATCTAGGTCTGTTCCTGCCAGATTTAAGGATTAAAGATCAACTGACTTCTGGAAAGACTTAAAGCATGAGGGGGAAGCAAGGAGTAAATTGTCTGTGGAGTAAGCTGTTAAAGCTTGAAATTTAGATTGTAAAGCACATTCTGAAATACTAATAGATTATATTTATATACTGCTTTAAGGTATGTGAAGTGGTTTTCTCATCATAGAATTGTGAAGTAGGTTTTTATTCTTATATTACAGATATGGAAACTAAAGATCAGAGAAGAAATGATTTGTGTTTGGTCAAAACATAAGTAACAGAGCCAAACCAGCCATAAGTCTTCTAACTCTAAGCCCAGGTTCTACACTGGGTTGCTCCTGAATTTTATCCAACCTGCTCAAAATTCCAAAAAAATAGGAATTTCCGTTCTTGTTTACCAAATTTATTCCCTATTGTCTGAATTCCATAGTTATGAGATTTTGCATTTTACGTTATAGACTACAAAATGAATCACTCGATGAGTTCAATTCATTAAGCACATCTAGCATAGCATACTAGTCACTATATCAAAAATTGAGGATATTGAATATAACTAGAACAAAGCAGTCTTTTTTTTTTCATTCTCCAGCAATGTTTTATTTTTTCCCCCAATTACATGTAAATACAGTTTTTGGCATTTTCTCCTAACATTTTGAATTCCAAATTTTCTTCCACCATCTTTCCCCTTCCCTGGGGGAGGGGGTAAGCAATTTGATATTAGGTATATACATGCTATCATACAAAAACATATTTGTCATGTTATAGAGGAAGACATTTTAAAAAATGAAGAAAATAAAGTGAAAAATGGTATGCTTTGATCTGCATTCAGACTCCATCAGTTCTTTCTCTGGAGGTGGATAGCATTTTTCATCATGAGTCCTTTGGGATTGTCTTGGATCATTGTATTGCTGAGAATTTCTAAGTCATTCATAGTTGTTCATCATATAGTATTTCTATTACTGTGTACAGTGTTCTTCTGCTTCTCAAAGCAGAGTTTTGCATAGGACTCTCCTCCACGGAGATTGATTGCCTAATGCATGTGTAAAGGGCAGAGTTGTTGAGAGTCTGGGAAAGGAGAGCTCATTCATTGGTCTTTAGTCTCCCAGATCCCAGAGAGAAAAATAATTTCCAGATCTGTATCAAGAACGAAATTCCCTGAAGTCTCTAGTGTGGTAAGCTGATGATTTAGTTGTTTTTTTTTTTTTTTTTTTTACATGTTGGCTTTGTCCCAGAGGCCTTGTTTCCTTTCAGAAGAGAACCTGGAACTACATGTTTTCTTTCTCTAAATTGGAAGCCAGAAGACCAAGGATGTCTCCTCTCTTAAACTCTCAATGATTTCACTCATGCTGCAGGGCTGGAGCATGGAGTAATTAATCTCCATCATTGAAGAGTATCTTAAGCAAATAAGCTTTGTGCTCATGGTTACACAAATGGAACCAATCTCTGCCCCTAAGGAATTTATACTGTACCTGTATTATGACCAAAGTAAAAATGATAAAAACTAAGGGCCTGTGAAGAAATTTATGTAAATTCATGACATAATTGGTAGTTCTCAGAGTTTGAATAGCTACAAAAGAAGGGAAAAAGAATTATTGAGTTACTATAAGAAGAAAATCAAGGAAATGAGAATGAACACCCAGTGTTTCAGGGCCATTGAGCAAATATGTAGAGATCAGTGAGTACATAGTGGGAATAATGGGAGCTAAGAATAGGACTAGACTAAGAAATATAATAATCATAGATCAAAGCAGGAAGGGAACCTTGACACCATCTAGTCTAACCCTATTATTTTATAGATAAGAAAACCCGAGTTCCAAAGAAGGAAAGGGACTTGTCCAAGTTCACATAGGTAATAAATGGATTAGCTGGGATTAAAATCCAGCTCATCAGATCCCAAATTCTTCATTCTTCTTATTGCATCAGGTTGGAGAGATAAACCGGGGCCAGAAGGGCATGTCCATGCCAAATTGCTTCCCCTCTTTGGGCCTTAGTCTTCTGAGGCGGCTGGACTAAATGGCTTTGCTCAGCCATGTCCTAAGAGTCTGTTAATCTATGAGTGACTTTGGCCAACGACTTAACTTGTGTAATATGTGCTGTAAAAAAGCCAGTTCTTATTTCCTATAACACAGGTCTGCTATTCACTGATGTCTGAAAAAAAAAATACTTAGCCAACAACAGGTAGGAAGAACTTTCTCCCTCAAATGTACTTCCCTGACAGCGTGATTCAAACCTGCTAGCAGATGAGCTGTTTGTACTTTAGAAGTTTACAATGCCAGTTAGGATATTTTTGATGGTATTCAGTATGCTCTTTGCAATGCAGCCAGCTGATTCATGCTCTCTCCTGAAGGTTATGAGTCTCCGTGTGACGTTAGGAAGTATAGGTCTGAGCCATTAAAAGAGAAGTGTGTAAAATGCAATCCGGCTCTGTAGGAGTTATAAGAGCTTAAAGTATTTCATTTTATGCCATGTCTTTAGTTATATTTGAAGCTTTTTAGTACTAGTAGTTCCCTTTTTACTCCCCTTCACTTTTGATGCAACGGCTGTCTCCTGTGTTTTAAAAAAAAACAAACCGACACCCAAACCACACACATGCAACTCTAGCACAAAGCGATATCAAGTAACTTTAAGAGATAGATTTTTTGGGGGGTGGGGGTGGGGGGAGTCTTAACCTATAATCTCATTAGTGTAATGGAATTCCCAGGAGGGAAACTCTTGTCCACAGCTGTAGATTAACAGCTGGTTGATAGACCTGAATCTTAGAGCATGGAGGGGATGAGTGTCTACATCATTGTCCCAGAGGAAGGACATATAAAATCCAGGCTCTTTTGCCTTTTTATTAG
>NW_025379004.1:0-3395 GCF_016433145.1 Gracilinanus agilis
TGTGCTAAAAGGAATAATAAACTGGAGGAGTTCCAGGTGAACTGGAGAGACCTCCGGGAACTGATGCAGAGCGAAAGGAGCAGAGCCAGAAGAACACTGTACACAGAGACTGATATACTGTGGTAAAATTGAATGTAATGGACCTCTGTACCAGCAGCAATACAATGACCCAGGACAGCTCTGAGGGATTTATGGTAAAGATGCTACCCACATTCAGAGGAAGGACTTCAGGAGAGGAAACATATAAGAAAAACAACTGCTTGAACGCATGGGTCGGGGTGGACATGATTAAGGGTGTGGACTCGAAACTACCACACCAATGCAACTACCAACAATTTGGAAATTGGTCTTGATCAAGGACACATGATAAAACTAGTGGAAATGCGCATCGGCCATGGATGGGGGGAGTGGGGGGGGGGTGAAGGGGATTAGAGGAGTATGAATCAGGTAACCATGTTAAAAATGTATATTAATAAATGTTAAAAAAAATAGATCTGGTTAAAAGAGATGGAAAGGTAACTACATCCTGATAAAAGGCAGTATAGACAATAAAGAAATGTCAGTACTCAACATGTGTGTACCAAATAGTATAGCATACAAATTTCTAAAGGAGAAGCTAGGTGTAGCTTAATGACAAAAATAGATAGTAAAACTATACTAATGGGAGACCTAATAAACCTTCCCCTATCAAATCTAGATGAAACAAAAAAATAAATAAGAGGTAAGAGAGGTGAATGAAATCCTAGAAAAATCAGAATTAATAAATATATATAGAAAAATAAACAGGGACAAAAAGGAATACACCTTCTTTTCAGCAGCACATGGTACATTCACAAAGATCGTCCATGTACAAGAGCATAGAAACATGGCAAACAAAGGCAAAGGAGCAGAAATAATAAATACAACCACTTCAGACCAAAATGCAACAAAAATAATAATTAGTAAGGGTACATGAATAGGCAAATTAAAAATTAACTTGAAACTAAATAATGATTCTCTAAAATCAGTTAAAGAACAAATTATAGAAACAATAATTTCATAAAAAAGAATGACAATAATGAGACATTCTACCAAAAGTATGTGGGATGCAGTCAAAGCAATATTCAGGGGAAAATTTATATCCTTGAGGGCATCTATTAACAAATTAGGGAGGGCAAAGATCAATGAATTGAGCATGCAAATCAAAAAGCTATGAAGTGAACAAATAAAAAATCTGCAGATGAAAACTAAATTAGAGATCATAAAAATCAAGGGAGAAATTAATAAAATCCAAAGTAAAGACCTACTGAATTAATAAATAAGACTAGAAGCTGGTACTTTGAAAAAACAAATAAAATTGATAAAGTACTAGCCAATCTAATAAAAAAAAGCAAAGAGGAAAACCAAATTAAAAATATCAAAGATGAAAAGGGAGACCTTACCTCTAATGAAGAGGAAATTAAGGCAATCATTAAAAAATATTTTCCCAATTATATTGCAATAAATATAGAAAACTAGATGATATGGATGAATATGTACAAAAATATAAATGGCCTAGATCAGTGGTTCCCAAACTTTTTTGGCCTACCTCCACCTTTCCAGAAAAACTATTATTAGAGCCCCCTGAAAATTAATTTTTTTATTTTAATAGCAATTAATAGGAAAGATATATGTATTAATGTTTCTACCTTTTTATAAAATATAGTAAAGAAAGGGGTAAATAAGAAATGTTGAACTTTGAAATTATGAAACTATTGAACTCAGAATAGAATTTAACGCAAAAAAAGTTAAAACATTCAAAATCATCTTAATGAGAAGGATGAACCTGGTGTGCTGCTACCAATTCAGTAATCCCTGGCTCTATTTCCAGTCAGCAGTAATCTTAAATCACCTCGACTATTTGCAATTGCTTTCACTTTTTTGTTACTAAATTGGTTACTGTATTAAATCCATGTTCCACTAAATATGATGAAGGAAATGCAATTAAGAACTTTGGAATTACAGCCCATATTTCAGAATAAGCCATATGGATCTCCTTCTGCAAATGCAACTGAGGCCATCACCTCTTCCCTAGATCACTGCAGCAGTCAACAGGGGGTGGTGGTGCCCACTTTGGGAATCACTGCCCTAGATTAAAAGCAGAAGAAATAGAATACATAAATAATGAGATATCACAAAAAGAAATTGAACAAACCATCAAAGAACTCCTAAAGAAAAAATCCCCAGAACTAGATGGATTCACAAGTGAACTCTACCAATATTCAAAGAGCAACTAATCCCAATACTATATAAACTATTTGACATAATAAGCAAAGAAGGAGTTCTACTAAATTCCTTTTATGACATAAATATGGTACTGATCCCAAAGCCAGGTAGATCAAAAACAGAGAAAGAAAACTACAGACCAATCTCCTTAATGAACATAGATGTAAAAATCTTAAACAGAATACTAGCAAAAAGACTCCAGCAAGTGATCACGAGGGTTATTCATTATGAGCAGTTGGACTTTATACCAGGAATACAAAGATGGTTCAACATCAGGAAAACCATTCACATAATTGATCATATCTACAAGCAAACCAACAAAAACCACATGATTATATCAATACATGCTGAAAAAGCCTTTGACAAAATACAACATCCATTCCTATTGAAAACACTAGAAAGTATAGGAATAGAAAGACCTTTCCTAAAAATAATAAACGGTATATATCTAAAAGCATCAATAAGCATCATATGCAATGAGGATAGATTAGAATCCTTCCCAATAAGATCAGGCATAAAACAAGGATGACCATTACCACCTCTAGCAGTAGCAATTAGACAAGAAAAAGAAATTGAAGGTATTAAAATAGGCAAAGAAGAGACTAAGCTATCACTCTTTGCAGATGATATGATGGTCTACTTAAAAAATCCTAGAGAATCAACTAAAAAGCTAGTAGAAATAATCAACAACTTTAGCAAAGTTGCAGGATACAAAATAAATGCACACATATAACCAGTATTTCTATATATCTCCAACACATCACAGCAGCAATAGGTAGAAAGAGAAACACCATTTAAAATCACCCTAGACAATATAAAATACTTAGGAATCTATCTACCAAAACAAACACAGGAATTATACAAACACAACTACAAAACACTTTGCAAACAATTAAAACTACATCTAAACAATAGGAAAAACATTGATTGCTCATAGGTAGGATGAACTAACATAACAAAAACGACCATTCTACCCAAATTAATTTAATTATTTAGTGCTATGACTATTAAACTACCAAAAAACTTTTTATAGAATTATAAAAAAACTATAACAAAGTTCATTTGGAAGAACAAAAATCAAGAATATCAAGGGAAATAATGAAAAAAAAATATGAAGGAGGTGGCCTAGCAGTACCAGATAGTAAACTATA
>NW_025379005.1:0-1554 GCF_016433145.1 Gracilinanus agilis
GAGAGAGAGAGAGAGAGAGAGAGAGAGAGAGAGAGAGAGAGAGAAGGAAAGGGAGAAAAGTAGTCCTCCTGCTTTCAATGCACTCTCTAAAACCTCTCACACGCAGGCCTCCAGAACCCTCACCCTTCTTGAGGATGCTTTTCCCTTCTTCTACATCCTTCCTAAAATGTGGCAAGCCAAACTCAACTCGGGGCTCCAGAAGAGGCAGTAGCTGAGGTGCCAGTATGAGAAGACTTTAGCTCTCAAGACCTGCCTCAAATACTTATTATGTGAACCTGCACATAGCCTCTGCCTCAGTTTCCTTGTTTGTAAAATGAGGGGGTTAGACTTAACAACCTCAAAGTCCCTTCCAACTCTCAACTTATTGATGGTCTAATCAGAGAAAAGGACTCAGGCTAAAGACTTCCCTGGTACCTGCCCTCCTTCCAAAGAATGCTGGACCTGGACCTTGGATGGCCTGAGTTCTCATCCTGCTTCTTGCTCTTGCTAGCTGTGTGCCCCTGGGCAAATCCCTAAACTCCCCTCAGCCTCAGTTTCCTCATGAAATCAATGGGAATAGCAGTGCCTCATTCACAGGCTGTCTGTGAGGAACCAATGAGACAAGATTTGCAAAGTGCTTTGGAAACCTACTAACCCTAACTAGATCTGGCCCCCAAAGTCCCACAGCGTTAGGGTACTGGAGTATTAACATTACTACAGTATCATCCTATGGTATACTACTAATGTGTAACAAGTAGGCAATCCTAGAGTATACTAAGTAATAGTGTAGTATAATAATATCCTAACAGTAACGACAATACTATAACACTTACAGGCTTACTGTTATTAGTATGACAAACATGAGATTCTATCATATGATTATTGTTGTCTCAGGTTGGGATGAGACATAGATGGGAGCCTGTGCAGCCAAAGATTTCATCGGCCCTTTTTGGCTTCCATAACCCTCTGCTGACTGATACTCAGCTTGTAGTCCACTAAGGCCCCCAGATCATTTTCTCCCAAATTGTTATCTAGTCAGGCCTCCTCACATCCTGTCCTTGTGATGCTGAGTATTGGAGCCTAAGTGTAAGCCTCTGCATTTATCCCTCTTTGATCAACTGTCATCAAGACCTTTGGGGAACTGACTTTGACCTGTGTTTGTTCTCCCTCCCCTTTCTATGTCCCTGAAAATCTGACACATATGCCATTGTGGATCCTAGAGCCAAGACACTGATCAAAATGTGTCACTGCCAGTCCCCTGGGACAAAAGTGGTGGGTGATTATCTAGTAATCAACTCATCAGGGATGATGGGGGGGGGGGGGGGCAGACACGGAGCTGCCCCCTCAAGGATGAAGACTAAAGCCGGGTAATGTCTGCTTGACTGCCTATGCCCTCCCATGACTTTGCCCCATTCCTCTCTGTCTCTTCCTTCCTTCCTTCCTTCCTCTTTCTTTCTTTCTTTCTCTCTCTCTCTTTCTCTCTCTCTTTCTCTCTCTCTCTCTCTTTCTTTCTTTCTTTCTCTCTTTCTCTCTCTCTCTCTCTTTCTTTCTTTCTTTCTTTCTTTCTTTCTTTCT
>NW_025379006.1:0-9553 GCF_016433145.1 Gracilinanus agilis
ATATATATATATATATATATATATTCATCTGAGACAAACATTAAGAACATAGGGCCTAGGGATGCTTAGAGTTTCTTCAGGCAAGGAAGATACCAAACTCATCCACTGATGAGTTTGCATCCAAAATGCAAAAGTTGTCTCTAAAAGGGAGAGAGGAGAATTTAGCCATGAACCCTGAGAAAAGATTCTAGAAGGAGAAGGCACTGCAGAGGAGGGTTTGGGGAGTTAACTGAGTTTACTCTCACTATCCTGTCTCTGAGCTGAAACAGACAACAGCTACTCCATCCACTCCTGTAAGCTGACTAGTTTCATGGAGAAACATGCAGGGTTTGGGCTTGGAAGATACCTAGGAGAAAATTTGGGTTTCACTGCAGTGCTGTAGACAATTTGACTGGCAATTTGGCTAAGGTAAACCAAAGGGTTTAACATCTGGGATTTGGGGTTTTTACCTAAAAAGCCAACCCTGGGCTTGGGGAAGGACTAAGTCCACTTGTGAGTCCATTCTTACTAACCCTTCTAGGGACAATTTAGTTTATTTGATTAACAATCTAGGATTCTTAGTCTAGAAAGTTAGTCAGATGGTTTGTGGGGTTAGGAAAGATCAGGGACCTGATAAGAAAAGTTGAAGAAGATCAGAAGAGCTCTCTCAGAGGCATAGAAAGTGGGTAGAGATAGAGCTCTGTAGAGTCAGGGGCATATTGAATCTTAACTATCAGTTCCCTAACCTTGATAAGCAAAATAAACTTGTGTTTTCATAGAGTCTCAAGGGTTTTGTGCTTCACCGGCCCTGGGAAGGTCCCTAGGTGGGTTTTTCATGACCAATCCATCTGGGTCCTTCTCTGTCCACATATCTCCTTTTGGAGATATATTTCTTTTTCAGTTGGCAGGTTGGATGGACTAGAACCTAGAGATTTTTGAATTTTCAGGGAAACTGTCATCTTGATCCTTTTAGAATTCTAGAGTCTGCTCCTGGCAGGGCTCAGCAGTCAATGTAATCTTCATGGTTGCTGGCCAAGGGGTGAGCCTTGAGTGATAGGCAGCCATTTTTTTTTAGAATTTTGTGTTACAGCACTCAGGTAACATTCTATTGGGAACTGCCAATCTATAGTTCTGTTGGGAGCAGTAGCAGAACATTCTATTTCATTCTCTTTCACTCAGCTTTCATTCTAACAGCTTCTGATTAGTCACAGAGTTTATAACAGTGACAGGGAATAGAATTTTTTGTTTCTATTGGGAAAAGCCACTTTTCCCAATAGAAATCACTATAGTGTATTAGGTATACACTATAAGTGTATACCTAATACAGCCTGTCAATAATACCAACATGGGATTCTGGTATATCTCTTTAATCCCACAAATTATTCTGGTAACTATGCCAAATTATCTTCATGATTTGGTTAAGTTTGAAATTTTGTTGTCTATCACAGAGAATACTAGAAGAGAGGCTTTTTCATTCATACCATTGATATTATTGATCTGGAGCATTCTCTCTTTATTTGTTAAAGAGTTGAAACTGATTTTAAGGAAAAGCAATGTACATGGTTGGCTAACTTTTGGAATGAAGAACTTAAACAATTAGTCATTGCCTTGCAGTATAAATTGGACCAAATAGAAACAAATTATTTGGAATTAATGAAAGCAAATGGAATGGTACAAGGAATAAAGCAACAGGATCTAGTTAAGCTTGGAGGGGGTGACTAAACAACAACAAGCACCTACAAAGCTACAACTAGAACCTGAGGCTTTAGAGAGCAAGAATGTTCCCTCTAAGGGATGTTCCGTATATCTCAGGTGACCATGGCATTGTGCATATTAGACAACATAAGAATTTTACACAAAATGATTTGGATTCCTTAAAAAGAAGAATTCCTAAATATGAGGAGGAACCAATGTAGGTTGTGAAAGAATTTGAGAGAATAATTCAGATATTTGACTCAAGTTTTCAAGATTTTGATATTATGGATGAGGTTCTAACAAAACAGGAGAAATAACAAATAATAGAGCAACCCAATAATAACACAGCTCTTACTCCCTGGTTACTAGAATATAATGATTTAGAAATAAAATCATTGGAAAATTAGAGATAACTGGGTATGGCAAGAGAATATATCCTGGAAACAATGAGGGAAAATTCCAAATGCCCTGGGAGATGGTCTAAATTCAAGAAATCAAGACAGAACACAGGGGAAACACCAACTAGTTTCCTAGATACAATAATTGATTATGGGAACATTGGATTGGATTAAATTTATTGTCTGAAGAAAATGTGTCATATCAGGAGGCAATTTGTAAAGAATACCTGCCCAGTGGTGAAGAAATTTTTTATGAGTAATCAATCGCACTAACTGGTTCACCATGGGCTTAGATGAATTGAAGAGAACAACTACATATATTTACCAGGATGAATTAGACAGGCAATCTGTGATAATGAAATTAAATCCTCCTTACCCATCCTTAATCTAATCACCAAAGGTGAGAATATCCCCACTTAATTCACAAGTTGGAAGGTCTGTTACCCAGGTGTGCTAGAGTGAGTGACAAATCAAATTTACTGACTGCTTCCTGGGCAGTCCTAAGAAAAGCATCTGTTGTGGTTGGACATGTAAACTAAGAAGAAGGCACAGGAAGTGACAAAAAATAAGTCCCTTTAAAAGAGTGACAACTTCCAGTCAGTTCATTTCAGCGAGTTCAGCTCCCTTTGGCCTGGAATTGAACCTGGTGAAGCTCTGGCTGGGATCTTGTACTTGCTCTTCAGCCTGAAACTGGACCTGAAGAAGCTCTGGCTAGGACCTTGGACTTGATGAGATTTTTCTTAAATCTTTCCTTTAGAACTACACGTGGCGAATGAAGAAGACTGACTACCTTAGCCTTCCTGGAGATACTATCCTCCCAGGGGCTCCCTTGATGGGGAGAAACCCTCATGGCTAAAATCCCTTGTTAATTGATTTCAGGCTTTCTTGCTGGGACCTCTGGAGCCCTGCCAGAGTAAAGCCAGGGATTGAGTACGTAGTCTAGTTCTTTAAACTAGATCTCTTACTCTACCCTCTTCTCATCTCTCTACTTCCACTCTCTCTTATATTTTGTAAATAAATTACTAAAATCATTTTAGAATCTACTTCTAGTTAATTCTTGGCAACTACACCTTTAAATATTAATATCCAACCAAAAAACCCCTTTCCCTCTTACAAATTAGAGGATAAAAGTTATGTGATTAATAAATTAAGAATACAATTAAAGGAAGACAATCAGAAAATAAAAGAGAGTGAGATCCAACAGGCAAAGGCTATGGTAGCTTTACAAAATTACAAGCCACCAAGGTTTGATTTTAATTCCAGGCAGAACAGGCAAAATTCCCCTAGATGTTACCTTTGTAATTGGGTTGGTCCTATGATGAAGGAGTACAGGTTCAGGGGTCAATTCTCTGGACAAAATAACAGGGGAAACCATGGCACTATATTCAGTAATGATAATGGTTACAAACAAAATTCCTATCATTCCAACAATAGGTTTAATAATGGTTTTAATGGAAATAATAATGTGTATCGTAGACAAGGAAATGGTTCTTGTTATCCTGTATGTTGTCATAGTTCCCAGCAATCCCTGGATTTACACATGATGCGGGACTACATCAGATCAGGAGAATGTCCTAAATTTTGACAGGTGGTTGGTGAGAATACCCAGAAAGGGGACTTGCAGAAGGGAGCATGTTCAGCATGAAGGTGTGATCAGTATGGTATAGTTACAATAAATTTAAATGAGGATTGTGGGAAAGAAAATATAGATGTTGAAGGACTAAAAGAATGCACAAATTATAAAATAATTAATGTGGGCAATAAAGGAAATAATGCAATTTTAAGTGTGAGCAACGGAAATATAAAGACTAATGGAAGGTGTAGTGAGTCAAATAAATCCTGGCAGAATGATAATAGTGTGGAACCTTTGGAAAATAGGGATGCAGGAGTAAATGGGTAGGTGGAATATGATGGACAGGAACTAGAGATGCAGTTTCCTGATCCTTCTGTATTAGCTCCTATTATAGAAACAAATTCTCTACCGAACAACACAGAGCCACATGTTACTCGGAAAGTGGGAGAACAGATTTATGATTGCTTGGTTGACATGGGGGGTTCTAAATCTGTTTTGCAAACATCCCCAGAAGATTGTAAGGCTATGGGAATTATGGAGGTGGTAGGAGTAATTAGAAGACCACAAAGGGTGAAGAGGTTGCAACTCAAGGTGGTATCACTGGGTCCTTTATCTGTGAAGCACTCTTTCTTACTAATGCCAAACTCACCTATGAATTTACTTGGAAAAGATCTTTTATGCAAATTAAGAGCAATTATTCAATGCACCCCAACAGGGGACAGAACTTCCAGAAAGATCTCTGGATCTTTTCCCAATGTTATTTTTAGATATAGCTGAAGCAGAAGGGAAAAGAAAGAGAGTTTATCTTATACCAGGTGATATACTGGGACCAATATGGGCTTCTTACTCTACAGATGTTGGTCTTTTAAAATCTGAAACGCCACTTAAAGCAAAAACCAAAGGAGGTCCTCCACCTTGCATTGCACAATATCCCCTAAGTAAAGAGGCAGTAGCTGTTATCACCTCTGTTATAGAATCATTATTACAACAAGGCATTATAGTCCCTTGTATTTCAGAGTTCAATACCCCTATTCTCCCAGTTAAAAAAACAAAACTAGATGAAAATGGAAGACTGTGTTACAGATTTATCCAAGATTTAAGGGCCATCAGTGATTATGTTGTGAAATCCTGCTCACTTGTTCCAAGTCCTGCCACAATTATCTCTTCCATACCTACCAATGCCAGATATTTCATGGTGGTAGACTTATGTTCCACTTTCTTTTCCATAATGATACATAAAGACTCACAAAAAATATTGACTTTCTTCTGACCAGTTTCTGTTGGAGTTGTTTGCATCAAGGGTTCTGCAAAAGCCCTTCTCTCTTTTTGCAAATCCCGAATAAAGATCTAGAGACTATCTGATTTAAAGACAAGAAACTTATGCATTGTAGATGACATACTTTTAGCTTCCCCAAATGCAAAAGTATGTTTGAAGGATAGCAAATTTCTTTTCTGCAAGTTGTATAAAAGGGGACATAAGGTATCTAAAGCAAAACTTCAATGGTGCTTACTGAGAGTTGAGTATTTGGAATTTCTTTTATCTGGGGATTCTAGAAACATTTCCCAAAATCATATAGCTGGCATCCAAAAGCTTAGTGACCCAAAGACTATAGCTAAGAGATATACTGGGTACAACAGTATTCCGTAGACAATGGATACCTGGGTATAGTGAATTGGCCAAAATGCTTACAGATTTAACTAAAGATGCAGGACCTGAACTGCTCAATTAAAGCCAGAACATCTACAGGTAATAATGAAGCTTAAGGAAGCAATTCTTTCTGCTCCAGCCCTTGGGATCCCAGATTATTTTTATGCTATTTGTTCATGAGTGAAAGGGAATAGCTTCAGGAGTTCTTGCACAGACTTTAGGGCCAAATTATCACCCAATTGCATATTATAATGCATAGTTAGACCCCATTGCAGCTGGGATAGCTCTATGCTTGCATGGAGTGGCTGCAGCTACATTGTTGGTGCAGAAGTCTACAGACCAAGTTCTCGGGTGTCCATTGACAGTTTTTTTGCCACACCAAATAGAAGCTCTTATGTTGAAGTATCACACTCAGGCTTTTTCTGATCAATGGATAGCCAAATATGATAATTCATCTTGGGAATTCTTCTTGGGAATGAAAAAGTGTTTTATATCCAGCAACACTATTACCTGACTTACCAACAAATGAGGAACCATTGCATGACTGTGCAGAAGTGGTCCAATTAGCAGAACAACTGAGGCAAAATTTGAAAGACATACCACTAGACAATCCTGACCTTGTTCTTTTTACAGACAGTTCATCGTTCATGCAAAATGGTATACATTTTACAGGGGCAGCAGTGGTCACTGAGTTTGAGACCCTGTGGTATGGTTCATTACCCAAGAATATGACTGTTGAAGGGGCAGAGTTAGAGGCTTTGGAACATGCTTGTATGTTAGCTGAAGGCAAAAGGGCTATTGTCTATACCAGTGATGGGAAAATTTTTTAAAGAGGGTGCCAAAGGAAAGGAAATGCTCATCTGTCACTCTGTTTCTAAGGTAACTCTTTCGAAGTTTCATTGTATCCTACTCATTGAATTTGTCAGATTAGGAATAATGTCACGTGGCTGGATAGAACATTTCAGGGGGGCACATCTGGCACATAGTTTGCCAATCACTAGTATATACATATTCTTGTTATGTATTCTCGATCTGTCATGCCACCAGTTCCATTTGGAAACAGAGAGGTGTTATTACTTCTGGGGGATAAACAGATATCTCATGTGTAGATTATAACAGTTACTGGCAGCTATTCAGAAACCAAAGGAATTGGCTATAATACATTGCAGAGGTCATTCTTTGGGTAGAGATCCAGTTTCTTGAGGTAATCACCATGCTGATGTTACTGCCCATTATGCTAACAAAATGCCCCAGCTTACATAATAAATTTCTCAGTCATAGAATCTGAAGATCTTGAAAAAGCATATCTAGACTCAGAGATTCAAAATGGAAGCACAGTTTTGGGACGAGGAAACAGAATGGCATTTGGGTAACATCAACAGGAAAGCCAATACTCCCAAAGGCATTTTTAATTGTATTTTTCAGACTATTCACAATAAAGGCCATTTTAAGATGCAGACTTTGGTTGATACTATAAAAAAGATGTGGCTAGCCCCAGGAATTACCATTGTGGCAAACAAAATTTGTTCCAACTATTCTATTTGTCAGAAATTCAATCAGGGTGTTTTTAAGAAAAGAGGTCTAGGGGGCAGCTGGGTAGCTCAGTGGATTGAGAGCCAGGCCTAGAGATGGGAGGTCCTAGGTTCAAATCCGGCCTCAGACACTTCCCAGCTGTGTGACCCAGGGCAAGTCACTTGACCCCCATTGCCTACCCTTACCACTCTTCCACATATAAGTCAATACACAGAAGTTAAGGGTTTAAAATTAAAAAAAAGAAAAGAAAAGAAAAGAGGTCTAGTGAGGTGATTATTAGTTTACATACTTTTTGAAAATCTACAAATAGCTTATATCAGTATGCCCAAAGCAGGAAAATACAAGTTTTTCTTTAATAAATTGACAAAATGACAAGAAGCATTTCCATCTGCTATGAACACATCAGCATTTTTAGTTAAGATCTTTCTAAGAGCGATTGTTCCAAGAGTTGGAGTACCAGTTAGGATTGACTAAGACAAAGGGTCCCATTTGACAGATGGCATTTTAAAATGAGTATATAAGAACTTGAGAGTCTTGGCCAAATATCATGTCCCATACAACCCACAAAGTTCAGGCCAAGTAGAAAGAATAAATAGAGAAATCAAAATTATGACAGGGAAACTTTATAGCGAGACACATCTGAAATTGGCAGATATCTTATCCCAGGTGTTATTTTATTTTATTTTACTTTTTTAACATTTATTAATATTCATTTTTAACCTGTTTACATACTTTATGCCCCTACTTTGCCCTTCACCCCCTTCTCTCCCCCCACCCATGGCCGATGCACATTTCCACTGGTTGTAACATGTGTCTTTGTTCAGGGCCTAGTTCCATATTGTTGTTAGTTGCATTGGTGTGGTCGTTTCGGGTCTACATACCCAATCATGTCTGCCTCAGCCCCTGCATGCAAGAAATTGTTTATCTTCTATGTTTCCTCTCCTGCAGATCTTCCTCTGAATGTGGGTAGCAGTCTTTACCATAAATCTCTCAGAATTGTCCTGGGTCATTGCATTGCTGTTGGTACAGAGGTCCATTATATTCGATTTTACCACAGTATATCAGTCTCTGTGTACAGTGTTCTTCTGGCTCTGCTCCTTTCACTCTGCATCAGTTCCTGGAGGTCTTTCCAGTTCACCTGAAACTCCTCCAGTTTATTATTCCTTTTAGCACAATAGAATTCCATCACCAACTTATACCACAGTTTGTTCAGCCATTCCCCAATTGAAGGACATACCCTCTTTTTCCAGTTCTTTGCACTACAAAAAGCGCAGCTATAAATATTCTTGTACAAGTCTGTTTATCTATGATCTCTTTGGGGTACAAACCCAACAATGATATGGCTGGATCAAAGGGCAGGCAGTCTTTTATAGCCCTTTGAGCATAGTTCCAAAATGCCATCCAGAATGGTTGGATCAGTTCACAGTTCCACCAACAATGCATTAATGTCTCAATTTTACCACATCCCCTCCAGCATTCATTACTCTTCCCTTCTTTCATTTTGGCCAATCTGCTGGGTGTGAGGTGATACCTCAGAGTTGTTTTGATTTGAATTTCTCTAATTATTAGAGATTTAGAACACTTTCTCATGTGCTTATTGATACTTTTCATTTATTTATCTGAAAATTGCCTATTCTTGCCCATTTTTTGATTGGGTAATGGCTTGATTTTTTATACAATTGATTTAACTCCTTGTATATTTGAGTAATTAGACCCCTGTCAGAGTTTTTTGTTATAAAGATTTTTTCCCAATTTGTTGTTTCCCTTCTGATTATGACTACATTATTTTTATTTGTACAAAAGCTTTTTAGCTTAATATAATCAAAACCATTTAATTTACATTTTGTAATTTTCTCTAACTCTTGCTTGGTTTTAAAATTTTTCCTTTCCCAGAGATCTGACAGGTATACTATTTTGTGTTCACTTAATTTATTTATAGTTTCCCTCATTATATTCAGGTCATTCACCCATTCTGAATTTATCTTGGTGTAGGGTGTGAGATGTTGATCTAAACCTAATCTCTCCCATATTGTTTTCCAAATTTCCCAGCAGTTTTTGTCAAATAGTGGATTCATGTCCCAAAAGTTGGGCTCTTTGGGTTTAGCGTACACTGTCTTGCTGACGTCATTAACCCCAAGTCTATTCCACTGATCCTCCCTTCTATCTCTTAGCCAGTACCATATTGTTTTGATGACTGCTGCTTTATAGTATAGTTTAATATCTGGTACTGCCAGGCCCCCTTCCTTCACATTTTTTTTCATTATTTCCCTTGATATTCTTGATCTTTTGTTATTCCAAATGAAATTTGTTATAGTTTTTTCTAATTCAGTAAAGAAGTTTTTTGGTAGCTTGATAGGTATGGCACTAAATAGGTAAATTAATTTGGGTAGAATGTTCATTTTTATTATGTTAGCTTGTCCTACCCATGAACAATCAATGGCTTTCCAATTGTTGAGATCCAGTTTTATTTGTTTGGAAAGTGTTTTATAGATGTTTTCATATAATTGAAGTGTTTATTTTGGTAGATAGATTCCCAAGTATTTTATATTGTCTAGGGTGATTTTAAATGGTGTTTCTCTTTCTAACTCTTGCTGCTCTAATGTGTTGGAGATATATAGAAATGCTGATGATTTATGTGCATTTATTTTGTATCCTGCAACTTTGCTAAAGTTGTTGATTATTTCTACAAGCTTCTTAGTTGATTCTCTAGGGTTTTTTAAGTATACC
>NW_025379007.1:0-978 GCF_016433145.1 Gracilinanus agilis
GATGGTTTTCCTAATGTTGAACCAACCTTGCATTCCTGGTATAAATCCCACCTGATCGTGGTGAATGATTTTCTTAATTACTTGCTGGAGTCTCTTTGCTAGTATTCTATTTAAGATTTTTGCATCTATGTTCATTAGGGAGATTGGTCTGTAGTTTTCTTTCTCTGTTTTTGGTCTCCCTGGTTTTGGAATCAGTACCATATTTGTGTCATAAAAGGAGTTTGGTAGGACTCCTTCTTTGCTTATCATATCAAATAATTTGTATAGTATTGGGATTAGTTGCTCTTTGAATGTCTGATAGAATTCACTTGTGAATCCATCAGGCCCTGGCGATTTTTTCTTAGGGAGTTCTTTGATGGCTTGTTCAATTTCTTTTTCTGATATGGGATTATTTAGGTATTCTATTTCTTCTGCTGTTAATCTAAGCAGTTTATATTTTTGTAAATATTCGTCCATATCTCCTAAATTGTTATATTTATTGCCATATAATTGGGCAAAATAGTTTTTAATGATTGCCTTAATTTCCCCTTCATTAGAGGTGAGGTCTCCCTTTTCATCTTTGATACTATCAATTTGGTTTTCTTCTTTCCTTTTTTTTATTAGATTGACCAGTACTTTGTCTATTTTATCTGTTTTTTCAAAGTACCATCTTCTAGTCTTATTTATTAATTCAATAGTTCTTTTACTTTCGATTTTATTAATTTCTCTCTTGGTTTTTAGTATTTCTAATTTAGTTTTCATCTGGGGATTTTTAATTTGCTCACTTTCTAATTTTTTGAGTTGCATGCCCAATTCATTGGTCTCTGCCCTCCTTAATTTGTTAATATATGCACTCAAGGATATAAATTTCCCCCTGAGTACTGCGTTGACTGCATCCCACAGATTTTGGTAGGATGTCTCATCATTGTCATTTTCTTCAATGAAATTGTTGATTGTTTCTTTGATTCCTTCTTTGACAAATTGGTTTTGAAGAATCAT
>NW_025379007.1:1071-2690 GCF_016433145.1 Gracilinanus agilis
TGTTTGCAATGTTTCTATGCCCTATTACATGAACAATCTTTGTGAATGTACCATGTGCAGCTGAAAAGAAGGTGTATTCCTTTTTGTCCCTATTTATTTTTCTCCACATATCAATTAGATCTAATTTTTCTAGGACTTCATTCACCTCTCTTACCTCTTTCTTATTTATTTTTTGGTTTGATGTATCTATATCTGAAAAAGGAATATTTAGATCTCCCACTAGTATGGTTTTACTATCTATTTCCTTCTTGAGCTCTGCCAGTTTCTCCTTTATGAATTTGGGTGCTATGCCACTTGGTGCATACATATTGAGCAGTGTTATTTCCTCATTGTTTATACTGCCTTTAATCAGGATGTAATGACCTTCCCTGTCTTTTTTAATCATATCTATTTTTACTTTGGCTTTGTCAGAAATCATAATAGCCACTCCTGCCTTCTTTTTCTCATTTGACGCCCAAAAGATTTTGCTCAAACCCTGAACCTTAAACTTGTGTATGTCCACCCGCCTCATATGTGTTTCTTGTAGACAACATATGGTGGGATTTTGGTTTCTAATCCACTCTGCTATTTGCTTCCGTTTTATGAGCGAGTTCATCCCATTCACATTCAGAGTTATAATCATCAGTTGTGCATTTGCTGACATTTTCAAATCCTCCCCCATTCCTACCCCTTCTCCTTAAACTATTTCCTGTAAAACCAGTGGTTTGCTATTAAGACCCTATCCCTTATCCCCTCCCTTGATTAACTTCCCTTTCTACCGTCTCCCTTGTTATTCCCCTCTTTTTGTTTTTAAAGGCCTTATGAATTCCCTCCCTCTTCTCCCCTCCCTTTTTTGACCTTCCCACTCCCCTGCTCCCCTTGGTTTATCCCTTCTGACTTTCTCAGTAGGGTTAGATAGAGTTTTTTTATCCCAATGGATAATAAAGCTACTCTTCCCTCTCCGGGTTGATTACACTGAGAGTAAGGTTTGATTATTACCTCTTTATGCTCTCTTCCTCTCCTTCTTATAATAGTATTTGTCCCCTCTCCCTCCCATGCCCTCTTTGTGTGTAATAGAATATCCTATTTTCTTATTCACTCAAGTTTCTCTTGGTGTCCCCTGCTATTTACCCCATCTTTCCCCTCCCCCACGCCGTCTTAGATTATTTAGTGTTCCACCCTCACCCTGTTAATTATTCTTCTGATTACTATAATAGTGAATATTATAATGGTGAATAGAGTTCACTACAGAGAATTATACATAACATTTCTCTACATAGGAATACATATAATTAGATCTCACTGAGGCCCTTAAAAAGGCAAATTTAAAAATTATAAGCTTTCTTTCTTTCCCCTCTGTATCTTATTTACCTTTTCAGGTTTCTCTCGGTTTTTGTGGTTCAATATCAAACTTTCCATTTAGCCCTGGTCTTTTCTGTGCAAATACCTGGAATTCTTCAATTTTGTTGAATGCCCATACTTTCCCCTGGAAATATATAGTCAATTTTGATGGGTAGTTGATCCGTGGTTGCAGGCCCAGCTCTCTTGCCTTTCTGAATATTGTATTTCAAGCCTTACGGTCTTTTAGCTTGGAGGCTGCCAGATCCTGTGTGATCCTGATTGGAGCTCCTTGATATTTG
>NW_025379007.1:2786-10644 GCF_016433145.1 Gracilinanus agilis
GTGGAGGTTGCCAGATCCTGTGTGATCCTGATTGGTGCTCCTTGATATTTGAATTGTCTCTTTCTGGCTTCTTGTAAGATTTTTTCTTTTGCTTGAAAGCTTTTGAATTTGGCAATAATATTTCGACCCATTTTTTTCTCTGGATCGAATGTAGTGGGTGTTCTATGAATCCTATCTATGTCTATATTGCCCTCTTGTTGTAGGACTTCAGGGCAATTTTGCTGAATAATTTCTTTTAGAACGGAGTCCAGGTTTCTATTAATTTCTGGTTTTTCTGGAAGACCAATTATTCTCAAATTGTCTCTTCTAGAACGGTTTACTTGGTCTGTCACTCTCTCATTGAGATATTTCATGTTTCCTTCTATTTTTTCAGTCTTTTGACTTTGTTTTATTTGTTCTTGTTGTCTTGAGAGATCATTAGCTTCTACTTGCTCAATTCTAGCCTTTAGGGATTGATTTTCGGCTATAATCTTTCGGTTTTCGGCCATAATCTTCTGGTTTTCGGCCATAATCTTTTGGTATTCCTTTTCAATCTGGTCATCTCTGGTGTTCAATTGCAAGATTCTACCTTTTAAACAGTTATTTTCTTGCCAGATCTCTTCCATTTTCCTCAAAATCTCAGTTTTGAACTCTTCCATAGCTTGTGAGGAGTTTTCCTTATTTGAGGAGGGTCTGGATGCTTGTTTGTTCTCCTCCTCTGTTTGCCTGGTTGTCTGGATTTTCTCTGTGTAAAAGCTGTCGAGTGTTAAAGACTTCTTTTTCTTGTTGTTATTCTTTCTCTTCTGAATTTTCTGAGACTGAGTAGCCATCATTAGCCCAGCAGCTTCTCACATTTATCCTCGTGCTCAGTGTCTGTCCACGATCTATTGGCTCCTGAGGTCTGAGTTCTGGTTTTTTCCAAGGTCAAGCCCCCTGGTGGGCCCCCTTGCTTGATCCTCTGCCGGAGGTTTCTTTACAAGTCTCAGGGTGCTGCTTCCACAGTCGTATACCCGTCCACACTGGTTCCCCACTTAGGCTTTAGTTCCTGGCTGTGTCTGCCTCCGCCCACGCCTCCACAGTGCCTGCGCTCTGCTCAGCCTGCGCTCTGCGCCCTGCGTCCTGCTCCCGTGCTCAGATTTCGCCTGCGTTTTTTGGCTTAATGGGGTCCTAAGTCTTGCTGCTCTCAGGAACAGGCCCCAGAGCTGCCAATGCCTCGATGGGTGCCCCAAACTTGCTCTATTTCTTTTTAGCTGGCTTCGGAGCTATAGATGAGTGTGGAGGGGGTGGGGGGGGTGGTTGCTCAGCCCGCGATTTCATGAGGGCTGTTTCACCCCTTTATAGCATGGAAATGCCTCGATTCCACGTACCTTCCACGTTGTGCCCTGTTGTGGGGGTTCCTCCGTTCGTCTGGACTTGTTTTTATGTCCCCTTGAGGAGTTTTGTGTGTTTCGGTCAGGAGAGGTTAAGAGCTGCTTCTTACTCTGCTGCCATCTTAACCCGGAAAAAACCTAGGGTGTAAAATTTTGATCTAAACCTAATTTCTTCCATATAGTTTTCTAATTTTCCTAGCAGTTTTTGTCAAATAGTGGATTTTTGTCCCAAAATTAGGGCTCTTTGGGTTTATCATAGACTGTCTTGCTGATGTCACTTATCCCAAGTCTATTCCACTGATCCTCCCTAATTCCTAAGTATTTTATATTGTCTAGGGCAGAGATGGGCAAACTATGGCCCACGGGCCAGATGCAGCCCCCTGAAATGTTCTGGGGGGGTGGCGACATTATTCCTATTCTGATGAATACAATGAGTAGGATACAATACAATGAAACTTCAAAAGAATTCCCTTAGAAACAGACTGACAGATGAGCATTTCCTTTCCTTTGGCCCCCTCTTTAAGAAGTCTGCCCATCACTGGCCTTGGGTGATTTTAAATGATGTTTCTCCTTCTAACTCTTGCTGTTGAGATGTGTTGGAAATATATAGAAATGCTGTTGGTTTATATGTATTTATTTTGTTTATTTTATTTATTTTGTATCCTGAAACTTTGCTAAAGTTGTTGATTATTTCTAATAGCTTTTTAGTTGATTCTCTAGGATTTTTTAAGTAGACCATCATATCATCTGCAAAGAGTGATAGCTTGGTCTCCTCATTGCCTATTTTAATACCTTCAATTTCTTTTTCTTCTCTAATTGCTATTGCTAGTGTTTCTAGTACAATGTTAAATAATAGAGGTGATAATGGGCATCCTTGTTTCACATCTGATCTTATTGGGAAGGCTTCTAATTTATCCCCAATGCATATGATGCTTGTTGATGGTTTTAGATATATACTGTTTATTATTTTTTAGAAAAGGTCCTTCTGTTCCTATACTTTCTAGTGTTTTCAATAGGAATGGGTATTATATTTTGTCAAAGGCTTTTTCAGCATCTATTGAGATAATCATGTGATTTTTTGTTTGTGAGCTTGTTGATATGGTCAATTATGTGGATGGTTTTCCTAATGTTGAACCTTCCTTGCATTCCTGGTATAAATCCCACCTGATCATGATGGATAACCCTCATGATCACTTGCTGGTGTCTTTTTGCTAGTATTCTATTTAAGATTTTTGCATCTATGTTCATTAGGGAGATTGGTCTATAGTAGGGGTCGGCAACCATTTTGGCTGTGAGAGCCATAAACGCCACATTTTTAAAAATGTAATTTCGTGAGAGCCGTACAGTGCTCACAGTGCACGCTCCTTTAACAGTGCGCACTCCTGTAACAACACCTCAAAAAAATTGACTTTATGGCTCCTGCAGAAAGAGCCAGATATGGCCCTCAAAAGAGCCAGATATGGCTCAAGATCCATATGTTGCCGACCTCTCGTCTATAGCAGTGATTCCCAAAGTGGGTGTTACTGCCCCCTTGTGGGTGCTTCAGTGATCCAGGGGGTTGGTGATGGCCACAGGTGCATTCATCGTTACTATTAATTGCTATTAAAATTTAAAAAAAAAAATAATTTCCAGGGAGATAAGGAACATTTTTTTCTGGAAAGGGGGCAGTAGGCCAAAAAAGTTTGGGAACCACTGGTCTATAGTTTTTGTTCTCTGTTTTTGGTCTGCCTGGCTTTGGAATCAGTACCAAATTAGTGTCAAATAATTTGTATAGTATTGGGATTAGTTGCTCTTTGAATGTTTGATAGAATTCACTAGTGAATCCATCAGGCCCTGGCAATTTTTTCTTAGGGAGTTCTTTGATAGCTTCTTCAATTTCTTTTTCTGATATTTTATTATTTTAGTATTCTATCTCTTCTGCTGTTAATCTAGGCAATTTATATTTTTGTAAATATTCATCCATATCACCTAGATTGCTATATTTATTGCCATATATTTGGAAAATAGGTTTTAATGATTGCCTTAATTTGCCCTTCATTAGAGGTGAGATCTCCCTTTTCATCTTTGATATTGTTCATTTGGCTTTCTTATTTCCTTTTTTCTTAGATTGACCAGTACTATGTCTAATTTATCTGTTTTTTGAAAATACCAGCTTCTAGTCTTATTTATTAATAATTCAATAGTTCTTTTACTTTCAATTTTATTAATTTCTCCCTTGATTTTTAGTATTTCTAATTTAGTTTTCATCTGGGGATTTTTAATTTTTTGATTTCTAGTTTTTTAAGTTTCATGCCCAATTCATTAACCTCTGCCTTCCCTAATTTGTGAATATATGCACTCAATGATATAAATTTTCCCCTTAGAATTGCTTTGGCTGCATCCCATAGGTTTTGGTAAGAAGTATCATCATTGTCATTGTCTTCACTGAAATTATTAGTTGTTTCTACGATTTGTTCTTTAACTTCTTTTGCAGAATCATATTATTTAATTTCCAATTAGTTTTTGGTTTGCCTCTCCATGTATCCTTGCTAATAACTATTTTTATTGCATTATGATCTGATAAGGTTGCATTTATTATTTCTGCTTTTTAGCATTTGTTTTCCATGTTTCTATGCCCTAGTACATGGTCAATCTTTATGAATGTTTTATGTGCTACTGAAAAGAAGGTGTATTCCTTTTTGTGCCTATTTATTTTTCTCCATATCTATATTAACTCTAATTTTTCTAGGATTTCTTGCACCTCTCTTATCTCTTTCTTATTTTTTTTTTATTTGATTTATCTAGATCTGATAGGGGAAGATTGAGGTCACCTACTAGTATAGTTTTGCTATCTATTTTGTCCTTGAGCTCCACTAGAAATTTGGATGCTATACCATTTGGTACATACATGTTGAGTACTGTAAGAGGGAAATAGGTTTAAAGCATTTTGGAAGCTTTGACAGACCAGCAGAAGCTGAGACTCCAACTGGAACACAGTGGTCTTTCTCAAAAAGGAAGTTGGGGTTTTGAAGGGGTTGGGGAAAACCACTGACCTGAGAGACCTGCACACCTTTGCATTTGGGGATGCTAAAAGAATATCATCCACAAAATGTACCAATTTACTCTCTTTAAATTTAATCACTTTTAGATCTTGATTTAGAATTTGAGAGAACTGGCTCAGTGAGTCAATATACCCCTGTGGAAGATGAGTCCACATCCATGGGTCTTCTCCCAAGTGAAAGTAAAGATCTTTTGAGAATCCTTGTGAATAGGTATCAAGAAAAATGCAGAACATAAATCTACCATGGTGAAATATCTAGCCTGACTTGGAATGGAAGAAATTATAGCAGCTGGACTTGGAACAACTAGATGAGTTTTGATGACATAATCATTTACTGCTCTTAAATCTTGAATAAATTGGTAAATAGGTTGGCCATTTTCATCCGGTTTTGGCTTCTTTATAGGCAAAATTGGTGTATTGTATTCAGAAAAGCATGGTATTATTATCCCTCATTGGATTAGGGACTCAATTTTTGGTCATATACCATCTATTGCCTCCTTAGTCAAGGGATATTGAGGCACACAAGGAACTGGTCCTTCCTTCGTCCTCACCCTGACTGGAGTAGCTGATTTTAGCAACCCAACATCAGTGGATGGTCTTGACCACAAGTCCTTAGGTATATCCTCAGGTATTGGATAGATAGTACCTAGGTCATCCTCTGTACTGCTAGAATCCAAGAAAAGCAATGGAAAGGTCTTCAAAGATTCCTCTGGGAGATGTAAAGAAATATTGCCAGTTTCAGTACATTGAATAGTAGCCCTTCATTTACACAGAAAATCCCTGCCCAAAAGGTTCATGGGACAACCTTTTACACAAAGAAATGCATGTTCTACTGATAAAGACCCAATGGTTACCATTTTTGGTTGTAATTTAGCTACTTTCTGAGTTATGCCTGTAGCACCAACTACATCCATCATATCAACAGCTCTACAATTTTCAGTAAAACTTTGCAAAACCAATTTACTGGCTCCCATGTCAACGAGAAGGTCATAAATCTGGTCTCCAATAGTAACAGAGACATGTGGCTCTGTGCTATTGGGAGGCTGGAAAGTTCCAACACCAGAGCTAAAACAGTAACATCAGAACAAAGCTCAGCTATTTCCTGTAAACTGTTATGATGATAATAACAGATAATCTGGAGAAGCAGATAAATGTGTCAGGGTCAAATAGAGCTTCAAGTCAGGATTGACAGGCTTCAGTGAGGAAGGAGAGGGTAAAACACTCCTAGATCTCAAACCCCTCCCCCTCTAACAGTTGCTGCTTCAGTTGGTAATGAAGGCAGGAATGAAGGCAGGAATGAGATTCTTCTGGTAAGTTTCTGTTATGGCTGAAACCTCAATGATGTTCCTTTTCTTTAATTTATATTCCTCACAGGTCTGATAAATGAGTAAATAGAAGCTAGCTATATAACTGTTGAGGACAGAGATGATCTTCTTAAAACTGGCAGCAGACAGGATTCAAACTAGATGTCCAGACTGAGTTGTGAATATTCCCCCAAATAATTTCCAGGCTCAGATATTGAAGGTAAAGGTTATATTAGGAAATAACAAGGAAAACCTAGAGAGGTTTTAGGATAATGAAAGGTGACCCTGAACTGTTAGGTTGAAGCTGCCATTCCCCCCCTCACAGGAGGGGATGAGGGCACTTAACTAAAACTGGCTCTCTTGCTATTAATGAATATCTTTACTCTCTAATCACTAAATATTTGTTGTATTGAAGTTGATAAAGACTAACCCTATTAAACAGGCTAATCCTTATGTAGTATGGCTATATGGCAACAATGCAGGATTATTGGCTATGCCACACGCTGGCTATGCCACAATGGTCTCTCAAATGATCCCCCAAGTGTGGAGTAGTAAGCAGCATGTCTGCTCACTTCAACCTCCACAAAGTAACTGCCAATTCCTCTCAACTGCCCCCTCAACCAAAGTTCTCCAGGGGGGTCCCCTGGAATTCTGGGTGAGGCTGTCCCTGTATCTTTGTAGGGATTCCATGCTTTCCATCTCCACATAACAACATCCAAGTTAACATCGTCTTGAATTACAGAATTTTCCTAGGATTTTGTACTTTTGATCCTTTTCACCTCTATTCTGGTATCATTGTCCTTACTTACAATCAAATCATCCTTAATTAAATCATAATTTCCACTATTTTCCTCAATTACACAATTACTAGAACTTCCAACTCCATTTACACCACTATTTTTCTTTTTCTCACAATTATTTACAATGCTAATCAAATTATTATCAACACTAAGTAAATCATCATCGATTTTAGTCAAATTATTATAAACAGTAGTTAAATCATTATTACCACTAGGTAAATTACTATTAACAGTAGATAAATTACCACTACCATTAATAACACCACTTAATTTAGTTAATTTAGCACTAGCACCAATTAAAGTATCATTAATTCCCTTTAAATTATCATTTACATTCTTTAAACTATCATTAATTTTGTTCAAATTATCATTAACATTAATCAAATTATCACTATTATTAATTAAATCATTATTAACACCAAATGCACCATTACCATTACTCACAATCACATTATTATTATCCTTAACACATGCAATTTCATCAATATTCACTTTATTCCTATTACCTTGATTAATTACTTCTGAATTTTGGGCACACCTTCATAATGAAGCTGTCCCTCTATTGTGGGTACCCTGATTACCATTTCCTTGGACAACGTGACTGTACTTTGGTCGTATACCAGCTCTTATATAATCCTGCATTGTTGCCATATGTGAAGCTTGAATACCCTGACAACAAGCATTCTGACACTGAAAACTATTTTGTGCATTAAATCCATAATTATTATTGCCATTATTCCAATTGTTCCATCTATAACCATAATTACCATTATTATTATACCCATTATATCTATTATTTAATCTCTGACTATTAAATTACCCTCTAAACATGCATTCCTTCACAAGATGTCCAACTTTATTGCATAGGTATCAACTGCCAATCCATAATCTCCCATTCCTTATTCTTTGGAAGGGTTTGTGTTTCCCCAGTTTGTTAGTCCAGTCTGTTATCCCTATCCAGTCAGTCCTCCTCCCCTTTTTCTAAACCCAGTAATATTTAAGTTACCCACAAGTGTTTCCCCATAAGAGTATTGATATCTCTTCATTGTTTATACTACCTTTTATCAGGATGTAATTACCTTCCCTATCTATTTTAACCAGATCTATTTTTACGTTGGCTTTGTCAGAAATCATGATTGCACCTCCTGCCTTCTTTTTCCCAATTGAAGCCCAATAGATTTTGCTCCAGCCTTTCATTTTTACTCTATGTATATCTGCTTGTTTCATGTGTGTTTCTTGTAGACAACATATGGTAGGATTTTGGTTTCTAATCCACTCTGCTATTTGCTTCCATTTTATGGGCAAATTCATCCCATTCACATTCAGAGTTATAATTATCAACTGTGTATTCTCAGACATTTTGAT
>NW_025379008.1:0-5042 GCF_016433145.1 Gracilinanus agilis
AGAGAGAGAGAGAGAGAGAGAGAGAGAGAGAGAGAGAGAGAGAGAGGAAAGGGCAGGCAGGCAGTGTGCATGGGGGCAGTAGTTCCTTACAAGCCAGGGCAGTTATCTTCATTCTCTACTTCTATGAAAGCCCACTTTCAACTCAAGGCATAAAGGCCTGCAGAAGAGGAAATTTTTTGCCCATGCCAACAACATGCTTACTATAACACGAATGCAGGCATGACAGCTACTCAGTTTCAGAAATGGAGAGATTTTGCCTAATCTAAGGAGTTTGGGAATTCCTGTCCTGCATATCTCTCTGTGAATTTGGTTTGTCTTCTTGGGTGATTGTAAGACTCTGGGCTCATTACTAAGGACAGAATTTTCCTAGCTCTGTGCTGAGAATCATGGAGTCATCTGAGAAGTTTAATTGGTTTGTATTTGTGTGGGCAAGAGAACAAGAATCAGAGAATGGGCCACAGCTGGTCAGATCACAGTGGATGTGAAGGAATGGTGAAGATTTATGGTTGAGCTTGTTTCTGAAGTTTCTTTCCACTGTCTTCTCATTGAGAACCCGCAGCAGAATAGTAAAAATGAGCAGGATGACAGAGTAAGTAATGACAAAGAACCCTTGACAAGAAAATCTGACAAATGTGGAATTTGGTGGAAAATAATTAAAAGACTTGCCTTGAGAAAAGAGTTGGGATATCTGACTAAAATTTGAGGGACTCCTTTCTTTCCTTCTTCCATCTGGAAGAACAAGTAGAGTCAGTATTTATCTTAGAAAGGTCATTTAAAGCCTTTCACTGACTGTTGTAGTTACTGTTTCTGTGAAGCAAGCTCACTAAAGAGTGCTGGCCAAAAACACCTTGCTATTTTTTTTTAAAGGGCAGTTGTTGTCATTATTGTTTTAAAAGTCTAGTTTACATAGAACCAAGAGCAAATCCAGTATCTCCTTTCTCTAGCTCCAATTACCCAGAGCCCCCATAAATAATCCCACATGGGAGTAGGGAGAGGGGAGAGTATTAGGTTTGTCAAACAGAGTAAGGTTGGCAGGCTTGCTTCCTGTGTTTTCTGTTTTGGTTTCCTGTTGTAGATCAGTTGAAAGCAAACAGCTCTTGTTTTTTTGGAATGAGTTTGAACCCATCCCAATAACACTGTAGGGTGGCTTGTCTCCCTGACACTATCATCAGGCTCATTCTTGCTGAACTTTTAAAGATTCTTTCCTCCTCCCAACTCTGTTACTTTGAAACAGAAAATTACTTAGTTCCCTCTGGCAAGTTTATGTTCCATGATAAATATGCAAGGCTGAAATAACTGACACATAGCTTTTTTTTTTTTTTTTAAACCCTTACCTTCTGTTTTAGAACCAAATCTAAGTATTGGTTCCAAAGCAGAAGAGCAATAAGGACAAGGCAATTGGAGTTAAATGACTTGCTCAGGGTCACAAAACTAGGAAGTGGTTGAGGCTAGATTTGAATCCAGGATCTCCCACCTCCAGGCCTGGCTCTCTATCCCCTGAGCAAATGTACCTGCCCTGTATTTATATAGCTTTTAAAGACTGCAGGGGATCTTATATATGTCATCTCATAGGGACCACTAGTGGTGCCAGTGAAGATGAAAGAGCTAAGTTCAAATCCATCTTCACATACTTAAAAAACTATGTGACCCTGGGGAAATCACTTAATCTCTGTTTGCCTCAGTTTTCTCAACTATGAAATGGGGATATTATTTGCAACTACCTTATATGATGGTGATGGAATATTATTGTGCTGTAAGAACTGATGATCTGGAGGATTTCTATATGAACTGGGAGAAGCTCAATGAACGAATAGAGAGTGAAATGAGCAGAACCAGAACATTGTACCCAGAAAGTAAAACATTGTGGAACAATCCAATGTAATGGACTTCGATACCAGTAGCAATGCAACAAGCCAAAACACTCCTGAAGGACTTATGGGAAAGAATGCTATGCACATTGAAAGAAGAACTATGGGAGTAGAAATGCAAAAGCAAAACATATGACATCATTTATCTCATGTATATATGGGTATGTGATTTGGGGTTTAAGCTTTAAAAAGTCACTCTATAGCAAAAATGAATAATATGGAAATAGGTATCAAGTGTTAACATTTGTTCAACCCAGTGGAATTGCTGATCAGCTCTGGGAGCAGGGAGGGAAGAGGGGAAGGAACAAAAATGAATCATATAAACATGGGAAAATATTTTAAAATAAAAAACCTAAAAAAAATATTTGCATCTATCTTGCAGGGATATTGTGAAAATCAAATGAGATAGTATTTACAAGAATGTACTTAACAGAGTGCCTGGTATATAGACACCTCAAAAATACTTATTTCCTTTCTTTTCCTTTCATTTCAGCCTCATAACAATTGGCAAGTATTTATTTTAAAAAAAAAGAAAAAGAAAAAAGAAAAAAGAAAAAAGAAATTCTCTCCTCTCCATGACCTTATATTTTGTCACCTTGTGAGACTGAAACTAGAGGTATTATATTACCTTCCTAACTGAAACTTGAATAGATTAACTGGTTCGTCTATGGTCGCACAGCTAGCAAATATCAGAGGTATGATTTTAACGTAGGTCTCTTTTAATTCCCAGACCTACTCCATCATACTGCCTTCTGGGTGGTCATATTCTTGGTTTATAATAATAATTGCTGAGAGAAAGGGGCTGTTGTTGTGGTTCAATCATTTCAGTCATGTCTGACTTTATGACCCTATTTGGAGTTTTCCTGGGGAAGATCTTGGAGTGGTTTGCTGTTTCCTTTACCAGCTCAATTTACAGAGGAAGAAACTGAGGCAAGAAAGGTTGTCTAGGATCATGCAACTAAAAAGTGTCTAAGGTAGGATTTGAACTTGTGTTTTCCCGACTCTGTCTAGTATAATATTCATTGTGCTATCTAGCTGCCAAAAGTGTTAAGGAACAAAAAAAAAATGTTAAGCTTAACATTCAACATAATTGAGTCTGTTTTAGGAATTACAAAAGCCTTGGTGGTTTTGGAAAGACCTTCCAAAATGTATTTGTAAAGTGCCTGGCACATAATGGGTGCTATATAAATGCTTATTCTTTTCTCTTCCTTTTCCCAATGAGAAAAAAGTGCTTTAATTTCCAGTTTAGAAAATGTGCACCAAAGCTACATCTAGCTATACGTGTAATGTACACTGATGCCTCCCTCCAGTGCTCCTCTGATTGACATAAGAAGTTCCTTATCTTTTTATAATGTTTTGTAGTTTTCAAAATGTCTGCCCATAAATTGTTTTATTAGATTGTTAGCCTCCAGTTCTTAATCCCAAAAGAACTGGACTGTGTCTTTCAATTATAATCTGTCTTTCCTAGTTTGCAACTTTATCTAGGAGTGAAAGATGCACGATCCATTCTGATGGGTGTGTTTATAAGTGATAAAGGAAGTACCATATCTACCAGGCACCCAGCCCTATTGCTGTGACCTGAGATAGCTACTCCCTGGGCCTCCATCCACTTTTTTAAATTACAGAACCATAACAACTCATGACAATCTTCCTTGCTCAGGGGTCTTTCTGGTATCAGCCTTCTTTTGATTTTTGCTTGATACATGGTTTTCTCCTGTTTGCCCATCAACAAAGAAAGGGATCTACCTAGACAGAACCTAGAAATCCTATGGAATCATGACCATTATAGGTTATTTTCTCCATTGTGACAGGAAGAAAAATTTCCTCTATGGTAGGGATTTTTTTTTTTTTACCAATTACATATAGTAACAAATTTCCACATAAATGTTTCCAAGATATACAATCCAAATTGTCTTCCTCCATCCCTTCCCTCTCCCTTCTCAATGTTGGCAAGCAATTCTATCTGGGTTATACATGTATTACCAAGCAAAACATATTTCCATATTGTTCATTTTTGTAAGAGAATAATCATATAAAACCAAAACAACAAAATAAAAACATAAATAAACTAAAGGGAAAATTATGTTCTTTCATCTGCATTCCAACTCCAGCAGTTCTTTCTGTGGAAATCGATAGCAGTTTTTGTCCTAAGTCCTTCAGAATTGTTCTAGATCATTGTATTCCTGAGAGTAGCTAAGTCTATCACAGTTGATCATTCCACAACATTGCTGTTAAATAGTAGAAATTTTAAAGCTTTTTTTTTTTTGATGTCATGAATCCCCTTTTATTGACAGTTTGGTGAAGCTTATGAATTCTTTCTCAGAATAATGTTTTTAAACACATAAAATATATAGGATTATGAAATAAAATCAATTACACTAAAATAAAGATTTCATTTTTTTCTTGCATCTAAGTTCACTGACCCCTTAGAATCTATCTAAAGATCTTTGGGAACCCATAGACCTCTGATTAAGAACTTCTGCTATATAAAATCCCTTACAAGGGAATTCCTCTTCAACCAGTCTATTTGAACACTTCTGCATGTCCCTTCCATGAATAATAGAATAGTCCAAGATTCCATCACCAAGTAACTCTCTTTGTTAAGAAAGTTTTCCTTTATATGAAGTCCAAACATGCTGCTCTGAAACTCTTACCTTACACAGGTTTGAGTCTAATTAGTCTTCCATATAATATTTGATAAAAGCAATGATATCTTCTCTTAGTCTTGTCTTTTATTAAACTAACCCCAATAGTTCCTTTAGTTACTCTTTATAAGATTGTTTTGAGTAACCTCAAAACTGTCTTGGTTGCCTGCCTTCTCTGTCAATAAGCCTACTAAAAATGTGGTTCTCATAACTGAACATTATAAATTAGGTTTTGTCTGATCGAAACAAAGGGGGTTTATTGGTTCCTCTGTGGAACACCATCATTCTATAACACAGCCTAAGATTGCATCAGTTTTTTCAGCAGCCACTTCCCATTCTTGACTCATACTAAGATTGCAAAAATCTCTCAGTGTTTTTCACATAAATTCCCTAAGCAAGATCACCCTGACCTTGTATTTGTGCTGTTAATCACAGTTTAAGGGATGGATAATGAGACATTTTTTATTCTACCTTAGGTCTGTGCTATCTAAATAACCCTCCAATACTTAGCACAGTGCCTTGCACATCA
>NW_025379009.1:0-2195 GCF_016433145.1 Gracilinanus agilis
AGAAAGAAAGAAAGAAAGAAAAGAACGAAGGAAGGAAGGAAGGAAGGAAGGAAGGAAGGAAGGAAGGAAGAAAAAAAGAAAGAACCTCTAGATACCATATATTTCTAAATGAAGGACTGGCTGGATGCATGGCTGATCATGGCGCATTGGAAGGTGACTGATTTGGGCTATTGTGGAACTCAGATCCATGTGGTATCTCAATAGAGAACCGCTGCTGACTTTGTAATCCCTCGGGTGACACTTGTCCTGCCAAAAGATGAGGGGGAGGAAAGTCAACGATGGAATTTGTCAGAAAGAATCCTCCTTAGCTGGTCTCCCCACAGGCAGCCAGCCGACTGTCAGCGGCTGTGACTTTGAGCCAGTGTTTGCTCTGCTATCATTGTGCACATTCCCAGAGGGAGGTCTTTGGGAGGACTTCTGCATTCATGTAAAGGGAAATATTTCAGCTGCTTTTCAAGGGGGGCCCTCATTGCTGGAGACAAAGTGACTGGCTGCCCCGTGATCTGAGGTTGAAGGACACAAGTCGGCCCTAATAGGTTTTGTCACAAACAATCACAGATTAAGGGCTTTTTCACAGGTGATTGAACCGAATGAGGAACAGGACTGGAGCTGGAATCTTGGGGACTGTTGCTCATGTAAACGAATGTTTTGCATTTGAGAATTTCTCAAAGGTCTTACTAATCTACTTCTCTGGGAATAAACTCCATTACTCAGGACTTTTCTCCAGGCAGCTATTTTTGGTGAGTGTTATGCGTATTGTGTTTGGTAATACAACACATGTAAGTCAATAGCAAAAGGGAACATACGAGAAGAGGAAATGATAATGACAGCTAACATTCATGTAGCACCTACTATGTGCCAGAGACTTTTCAAAGAACTTCTTATAAATATTATTTCATGTGATCCTCACATCAATCTTGAGAGGCAGTTGTTATTGTTATCTACTTTTTATAGTTGGGGAAAGTGAGGTAAATAGAGGTTAAGTAACTTAATCACTTAATCACACAGCTAGGGTTTGAGATTAGATTTTAATTCAAGTCTTCCCTACTCCAGACCCATAACTGTGCATACTGTGCCATTAGATACCATGCTAGGTGCTAGGGATAAAAAGTCTTAGAGATTCTAGACTAAAAAAACAATGATCACTGCCCTCAAATAGCTTACATTCTACCAGGAAAGACAACATGGAAATAATAAACATTGATAACAAATGTTAGAGACTTTAAATTGCTCTTATAAGACTCTTTTCATCAATGTGTCAAAGGAGCATTGATTTTGAATAGGAAGGGATATAAAAAGTCAACTAGTCCATGTTATTTTTTTTTATTTTACAGAGATACTGTAAAAGTAAAAAATGAAGAAACTGAGGTACCTGAGAGCTTGAATGTCCCATCTAAGTTCCTACGATCGCAAAAGGAGGATTCAAAACCAGGTATTTTGACTTCAAATATAATGTTCTTTCCACTGTAACATGTGACCTCATAATGTTTGAGCCTATTCTCGTTAATGTTTTAATCAGTCATTTGGATGAAGGGAATGAAAAATCTCCTCATCGAATTTGAAGATTAATAAAGATAGGAAATGGAAAACCACTCCAGTTACTCTGCCAGGAAATCTTAAATTGGAGTCACAAGTAGAATATGACTGAAAAGACAGAATAAAAAAATTAAGAAAGATTGCTAACACACAAGATGTATTCATTAGCCAAAAAAAGACCACGGCAGACCAGAAAGATAGGCTGAACTTAATTTGTATTAAGGGATGAATGTAAAGTCTTACACTTGGGTTCAAGAAATCAACCTCCTAAGGATAAGAGAAATAGGGAAAAGTATTGATCAACAGAGCTTTGACTCAATAAAAGTCTTAAGGACTGAGCAGATTGAAAAGTTAATATGAGTTTATGATGGCGGTCAAAAAAACTGATTTTTTTTCTTAGTGGTGTTTAGGAAAGGTTGGAGAAAGGCATGATAATTGTCTTCAAGTGAGTGGAAAGATGTCATGGAGATGTGGGATTAGGAATTGTTGCTTTGTTTATTTGGTCCCAGGAGGAAAAACTAAGAACTGTGAACTGAAAGGGAAAAAAAAAAACAAAGCAAACCTAATCTTAAAGTCATGAAAAAAATGTCATAACAATGAGTCCTGTCTCCCCCATAGATTCTCTCTCTCTCTCTCTCTCTCTCTCTCTCTCTCTCTCT
>NW_025379010.1:0-1581 GCF_016433145.1 Gracilinanus agilis
TTCCTCCCCCCATTCTCTTAATTACCTTACGTTGATTCTCTTGAGTTCTGGTTTTGGGCAACAAACTCTCTGTTTAAGTCCGGTTTTTTCTTGATGAATGTTTGGAAGTCCTCAATTTTATTGAATGACCATACTTCCCCCTGCAATAATATAGTTAGTCTTGCTGGATAGTTGATTCTTGGTTGTAGCCCCAGTTCTCTTGCTTTCCAGAATATTGTGTTCCATGCCTTCCGGTCCTTCAATGTAGATGCAGCCAGATCCTGTGTTATCCTAACTGTGGTTCTTTGGTATCTGAATGACTTCTTTTTAGCAGCTTGTAATATTTTTTCCTTGGTCTGGTAGTTCTTGAATTTGGCTATAATATTCCTGGAAGTTGTCAGTTGTGGATTAAATGTAGGAGGTGATCTGTGGATCCTGTCAATTTCCACTTTTCCTTTTTGTTCAAGAATTTCTGGGCAATTTTCTCTGATAATTTCTTGTAGAATGCTATCTAAACTTTTTCTTTTATCATGATGTTCTGGTAAACCAATAACTCTTAAGTTATCTCTTCTAGCTCTGTTCTCTAGATCTTTGGTTGAATCAATGAGGTGTTTCATATTCTCCTCAAATTTTTCATGTTTTTTATTTTGTTTAATATATTCTTGCTGCCTTATGAAGTCATTTTCTTCTAGTTGTTGAGTTCTGTTTTTTAAAGACTGAATTTCATCCCTGGCTTTTTGGTCTGATTTTCTTCGTAGATCATCTCTGGTCTGATTTTCTTTGTAGATCATCTTTTGCCTTCTTTGCTTCATTTTCAAGCTGGCCAATTCTGGCTTTTAATACTTTATTTTCCTGTTTTAGCTCATGTATTTCCTTTTTCAAATTGTCTTCAGACTCTCTTGATTGCTTTTTGAGTTCCTGAAGTTCTAGAATTAATTGAGTTTTAAATTCTTGAGTTAATTGAATTTTGAGATCTTCCAAAGCCTGTGTCCAGTTTGTTGGAACTACCTCCTCTTCTTCCATTTCTGTTTCATTTGCTCTCTTTTCCCTGCCTTGAAAGAAGCAGTCAATTGTCATTTCTTTTCTGTTGTTTGCTCATGTTTTTTCCCTTCCCTATTCTGCTAATTTGAGCAGATGTATTTAATGATCTTTGATGAAAGATCTTCCCTGCAGGGGTAAGTTACTTTCTCTGCCCTTGGAAGACTTCTTGTCTGTCCAATTGTTGGGATTAAATATGTATGGATTGGATTAGTCTGCCCTAAGACTAAAACCTCAAAGCCTCAAGGGGAGGGAAAAACAAACAAACAAAGAAAACCCAAAAAAAGGTGGGGTGACAAGGAGCCTTTTCACTGAACTGAGCTCTCCAGCAGTGGGGTCCCCCTGCGCTATCCACTGTGATTGATCTGGTTTTCTTTCCTCTTGAAACCCTGCATTCTCTATTTTGGTATGAGGAAGCTAAGCTTTATGCGCTCTGGGGTTTGGCTCTCTCTAAGCCACCATCTTCTGGGTGTTTTTGCTGTGTTTCTCTGGTTTTCTACTCCAGTAACCTCTCCACTGCCTGTGTTTGACTCCCTGAGTCCTATGCCAGCAAAGCCCTCTCTC
>NW_025379011.1:0-2911 GCF_016433145.1 Gracilinanus agilis
GAGAGAGAGAGAGAGAGAGATTAAGGGGCTTACTTTTATACATCCCCAGAGTCATCAGCTCTTCTTTCTCAGTAGCCAATTAGGGGACTCTTTGCTCATCTCAAATTTTCAAGGATGAGCCACTGCTAGAAGCAACCATCCCAAGGTTCCACAAGGTCACCTGGATCCAGCAATGTATAAACTTTGTACCATAGTTATTTCCCATTACAAATGGCAGTTGCCTTCTCCACTGAAGATGTGAGGAAGACCATTCTAGATGTCAAACTCTTGAACTTTCAAGACCTATGGAAGAAGGGTCAATTAATTAATTAGTAATTAAAAGAGCAGCAGGGTTCGAGTCAGAGCACCAGGGTTTGAATCTCTGCCTTGCCACTTACTGGCTATTTTCCTTTGGCCTCAGTACGGCCTGGATAATCTCTGAGACCCCTCCTCTCTACAGTAAAGGCTCCAAGATCAAGCCTCAGCCAGGAGTCTACAGGGGAAATTCCTCCCCCAGAGCTCCCTTCACCTTGCCTCTCCTTCCTTAAGCATCTGTGCTACCTAGAGGTGGGTGGCTGGACGGGTGTGTGTGCTTCCTATCCCTTTGCATTCTCCATCCTTCTTGGGGCCTTGCATCACCTCCCCAGATAGCCAAAAAAGGAGGAAAATTGGTAGAAAGGATGATGAGGGTCCCTGTAGGTGCAAGAGCCCAGGGTTATATTTCAGCAGCGAAGCTGCTTGCCAAATGATGCCTTACAGCTCTCCCCTCCACTCCCCAACCTCAGGCTTCAGGGCGAGGAGTACTTACTCTTACCACAAAGCATTCCTCCCACACACAGCTAACACCCTTCCATCCTTCCCTCTCCAGTTTGGGATTTTTTTTTAATTATTACAATTTTAGTTTAGTTGCCCTTTAATATCCCCCCTCTTTCCTGGACCCCCATTTTCAAGCAGATGTTGAATTCAGTTCAGATCATAGCCCTGGCTTGCTGGAGGATGGCGGTGGTGAGGGGGAGGACGTTAATATCGGAAAAATCCCATCAAAAATCTTGGCGGAGTTTCTGTCTATAGGCTGCAAAACATCTGGATTTGTGGACACGTCTGGACTTTCTGGCCAGGTTTCCAATTTGTGTCAGGATGCTTGGCAAAGCCTGGACCCAAAGGCAGTGGGTAATGAATCCCAGAATCCTGGAATTTGGGAACTGGAAGGGACTTCTGAAGCCATGAAATACAATCAATACCTGGAGGTTTTTTTTTTTTAAGTCCTCTACAAGGAACCTGACAAATGATCTACCAGCTGTTACTTAAAAACATAATAATAATAAGTAAAACACATTTGGGGAAACCCCAGGGTATACAGTGAAAAGAAAGAGGGAGGAAGATGAAGTCACATCCTGCCTTGGCCATTGGCTGCTTTCCTGACCTTGGAACAGTCCTTATCCTCTCTGGCCCTCGTCTATAAAATCAAGAGTTGAACTCGATGACTTTAAAGGTCCCTTCCAGGCCTAACTATGTTCTTAAGACTTATGTGTGTGTGTTAGAACATATCTTTTTGTTGTGGGTTTTTCTATGTAGAAATGTTTTCTATATGTAATATATATTTATTATGTATATGATTTACATATATTGAAAACCCACAACAAAAAGACATACTCTAACACGAAATAGAAAATTTATATTTTCCCTAATGGTTTTGATTAGAAGATGATATAATAGAAGAATATTGAAATTAAAGTCAGCAATTTGTTCGATCTTGTCCAATTTCATGACCGTATATGGGGTTATCTTTGCAAAGACACTGGAGTGGTTTGCCATTTCCCTCCCCAGCTCATTTTACAGATGAGGAAATTGAGGCAGAGTTAAGTGACTTGCTCTGGGTCACACAGTCTGAAGCTTGATTTAATCTCAGCTCTTCCTGACTTCAGGCCCAGAGCTATATAGTCAGTGAACCTGGATTAAAATACAATAACTCTATCTCTTTGGGGCCTTAGAGAGGATTGAACTAGATGGCCATTGAGGTCCTTTCCAAATGTAAATCTGTGATCTTTTCTACCTGATTCCAACAATTATAGCTTTTGGAAAAGTCTCTTTACTTTTCTCTGGGCCTCAGTCTTTTTATCTCTTCAATGATTGGGTTGAACTAAATGATCTCTAGGATCCTTTCCAATTCTAAAATACAAAATTCATAATGCTATAATACATGAGCATGGCATACATTCCTAATGGAACTCATTTCAGCTGTTTCTTAATGTAATAATGGGGGTATTATAACCCTTTTAATAGCATCATTTAGGAGAATCGTCACTTGAAGGCCATATTAACTCATGATAATCATAAGGACATGTGCATCTTTGGGTGATTAGATTTATGCGCCAGTTTTAAAGACTGCAGAAATTCAGGAATTTCTTTGAGAATAAGTGTCCATGCCTTTCCTCCAAAGACCAAGCTAGCTAGGCTTATAGCAGCTCATCACCAGCTTGACAACCAAAGGATCAATTCATTGGGCCATCACAATCGTCGAGGAGGATCTCTGCCCCAAGGAAAGAAGAACTGCCTGATCTTTGGAAGGATTGCTGTCATGACTAGTGTTTCCTGCTTCCAAGACTTCCCAAGCTATGTCTTCATGCTCTGTCCTTCACATAGCCATTAAAACTTTCTTCCTCAGCACTGATATAACACCATGTGGGCCTCTACCCAAGTAAGAATGGTCAGTGACTTCAAAACAAGGGCCACCTCGCCTAACTCAGTCAGACGGTGTAGTGGACAGAACACTACCTCAGTTTCCTCAAATATGAATTGGGGATAATAACAGTTGTAGGCATCATCCATCTGAAATAAAATTTGTAAAGTGTTTAGCTGTTTCTGGCATATAAATACTTGATTCCCATTCTACCTCTCTCTCTCTCCTCTCCTCTCCTCTCCTCTCCTCTCC
>NW_025379012.1:0-4835 GCF_016433145.1 Gracilinanus agilis
TCTCTTCTCTTCTCTTCTCTTCTCTTCTCTTCTCTTCTCTTCTCTTCTCTTCTCTTCTCTTCTCTTCTCTTCTCTTCTCTTCTCTTCTCTTCTCTTCTCTTCTCTTCTCTTCTCTTTTTGTCTCCTCTCCTATCAGTTTCCTTCTGTCTCTTCTCTTTCTGATCTCCCTCTCTTCTGTTTTCGTTCCCTTCTAATTTTATCTCCTGCCCTCCCACCTGTCTCTGTCTCTTCCCAATTTCATTTGAAAAACTGGTTCCCAATGGGAGACCAAACAGGCAGTGGGAAGCTGTTCTGCTGGCACCAGCAATCAGCTGGATTTATGACTGTTTTTGGCACAGATATGAGAAGCCCGGGCAGCAAGGGCCATTTAACCCACCACCTGTTCAATAGATGAGCTTGTTATGTAGACTCAGTCTCCAGGTTCTATATGGAGCACTTAACTCAGGAATTGGAAGCCTCTTCCTGCACACACATTCCCATCATCCCACCTGAGCTGGGAGAGAAAGCAATTTGTATGGCATCCAGAATGTCAAATTTCTGACCAGTGGGCCATCCAGGCCATTAATTCTCTTTTCTTTAGGATTTAGCTTTGCCTCCCCAGTCAATGACAACAACAAAAAGAATTCTAAGCCTTTGTGTATGTATGTTTTCCTAAGTATGTGTATGCATATGAGTGTATGTGTATATATGTGTAGAAGTGTGCATGTTTCACTCACAGTATATCTGAGTGTCTCTATGTATATGTATGCCTACTGTGCACATCCACAAATCATGTAGGTGTGTGCATATGTATTGGGATTAAAAAATTAAAAAAAGACAAAAATTAAAAAAAACACAAAAAAGATTTTAAAAAGATGAAATAGTTAACTAAATTTTAAGAACAAAACAGAACAAAACATTAGAAACAAAGAATAAAATAAATGGAAAAGAAAAGAACCCCTCTAAACATGGAGGAAAGAGATGAGAGCAGGATTATGTGAGCTGGTCGAAGGGACCATTTTTTCTGGTAAACTGATTTAACATGTTTCAGAATCCTTTTGCTTCAAAAACTAGCAACAAAGTGAGTGCCTTTAGATTGGGGAAATGGTTGAACAAATTGAGTATTATGAATTAAAAGAATTTCTTTGCACCATAATTATAAAGGACGAAGGAAAGAAGGAAACAAACACTTATCAAGCTCCTACTATGTGTCTAGTGCTTTACAATTAGGACCTCATTTGATCTTCATAATAGCCCTGCAAGGTAGGTGCTGTTATTATCTCCATTTTATAGATAGGGAAACTGAGGCAAACTAAGGTTAAGGGACTTGCCCAGGGTCACATAGATAATAATGATGATGATGATATTGCTAACATTTATACAGTATTTACTATTTGCCAGGCACAGTGCTAAGCATTTTTCAAATATATGATCCTCACTACAACCCTGGGTAGTAGTTGCTTTTATGACTCTCGTTTTACAATTGAGGAAACTGAGACCGTTGGAAGTGGTTATTTGCCTGGGGCCACACAGCTAGTACGTGTCTGAGGCAAGATTTGAACTCGGATTTTCCTGGCTGTAGGTGCCCTATCCACTGCACCACCTAGGTGCCACTGTGATTATGAGGGATTCAGAGAATAATGGGAAGATCTGTAGGAACTAATTGCCAAGTCAATAGTATTCCCCATCAATGAGCATTGATTAAGGGCTCATGTACCACACACTGTGCTAGCCTGTAGGGGTACAAGATTGAAAGGAAATGGCTCTGCCCTCTGGGAATTTCCATTCTAACAATGACTACAGATACATAATTGAACACAATGCTAAAATGTTCCCAAGCTCAGAACAATCTGGGTTCCCAAGAGGAGGAATCATGCTTTCTTCTTCTTGGTAACAAGGTGGTGAATGACAGGAACGGAATGCTGGCATCCTTCTATAGACTATGACTGTCAGATGGAATAAGTTCATACTTTTCTTTCTCTTCTTTTTTTAAACCATGTACATACCCTGTGACCCAGGTATACTGTTACTAGGTCTACATCCCGAAGAAACCAAGGAAAAAAGAAAAGGACCATAGATATGAAAATATTAATAGCGGCTCTTTCTGTAGTAGCCCCAAACTAGAAAGTAAGAAAGTGCCTCTCTGTTGAGGAAAGGCTAAACACTGATATGGATGAAAGATTGGAGAGAATATTCCTGTGTGTGAGAAATTATGAAATTGGTAGTTTCTAAGGAAACTAGGAAGATCTCTTTGAATTGCTGCAGAATGAAGTGAGCAGAAATAGAACTATTTACACAGTGAAAACAATATTATTTTTAAAAATAAAACTCTTCCCTCCTACCTTAGAATCCATACGGAATATTGGTTCCAAGGCAGAAGAGGGTAAGGGCTAGGCAATGGGTGTTAAGTGACTTGCCCAAGATCACACAGCTAGGAAGTGTCTGAGGTCAGATTTGAACCCAGGACCTTCTGTCTCTAGGCCTGGCTCTCAATCCACCGAGCCACCTACTGCCCTTTCTCCAAACACTTGTGTGTCTGCATGTGTTTAAATAGCCCTTACCTTCTGTCTTAGAATTGATCCTGTGTATTGGTTCCAAAGCAGAAATGTAGCAAGGGCTAAGCAATAGGGGTTAAGTGACTTGCCCAGGGTCACACAGCTAGGAAGTGTCTGAGGACAGATTTGAACCCAGTACCTCCCAACTCTAGGCCTAGCTCTCTATCCACTGAGTCACATAGCTGCACTCCACCACCCCCCCAACTTTTTTTTTAAATAATTGTTGCTTTGTCGTCTAGTTTGGGATCTGGAACTGCTAGGCTCTTTTCCTTCCCATTTCTTTTTCATTCTATCTCTTGAGATTCTTGATATTTCCCCCCATCCCTGACATAAGAATTTTGTCACTTTTTTTCTTATTCTGCTATCTGGGATCAATTCTGTCTCCCATGCTTATTGGCTGTGTAGCCTTGGGTAATACATTTCAGAGCCTTGTGACTCAGTTTCCTCATTTGTAAAATGAGGAGACTTATAATGGACCAAATGACTTTCAAGATACCTTCAAGTTCCCTATGGTTTTGGGTAAGTCACTTAAATCTCAGTCTCAGTTCCCTTATTTTAAAAGTGAATAAGCTGTGTGACCCTGGGCAAGTCACTTGATCCCCATTGCCTACCCTTACTACTCTTCTGCCTTGGAGCCAATACCGGAAGGTAAGGGTTTAAAAAAAAAAAGAATGCAAGACTCTGAAACTTAGCTTAAAAAAAAAGTGAATAAGAAATGGCAGCTGAGATCTCTTTCAACTCCTAATCCTAGGAGGATAGTTTAGACTTAGAGTGGTAAACTGAGAGTTAGAACAGATCTGAGTTCAAAGAGTGGTAAACTGAGAGTTAGAACAGATCTGAGTTCAAAGAGTGGTAAACTGAGAGTTAGAACAGATCTGAGTTCAAATCTGGCCTCAGACACATTAGCTCTGTGAACCTGACCAGGTCACTCAACCTTTGTCTACCTAGTTTCCTTATCTGTAAAATGGGCATAACAATAGTACCCGCAACGCAGGAGTGTTATGAGGATCAAATGCAATAATATGTAAGTGTTTTGTGAGCCTTGAAGCACTGTCAAAATGATCTCCTCCCCCTCCTCCTCCTCCTTCTCCTCCTGCTTCTTCTTCTCCTCCTCCTCTTCCTCCTTCTCACTTCTATTGAACTTAGTCACTATGGTCCTCAGATAACAGACATAGGCACAAAGTCTCCATCACCAGGCCAATGCCCAAAGTCTCTCAGACTTGACAAGACTTGCCACATTTTCTTCAAGAACCCCAAGATCTCAGGGTCGAAAGGGACTTCCTAGGGCATCTCAGCAATTCATTTATCCCCACACTAGCCCCAAGGCTGAATTAAAAGGGACTTAGGAGGTCATCTAGTCTACCCTTAGCCCCATTTAATAGATGAGGAAACTGAGGCTGGCAGAGGACAAGTGACTTCCAGTGCTCAGCACAATGCCTGACCCATAGTCGTGTTTTTGGATTCTTGAATGATCGATTGATTGATTTGCCCAAGGTCACTTCAGAGGAAGCATTTCAAAATAATAGTGTCAGTGTAAAAAGAAAAGGAAAAAAGGGTGCCTCCAGTAAGTTATCTGATAACATCACCTATTTAATGTCAATTAGTGTTTTTTAACAACCAATTGATGTCCCATTAACTTGCAATCGCAATCTTGGGGAAATGCCAGGGCTGTAGCTGACTCCCTAAATGGTGCTCAGCCAGTCAATGTGCCCAGCATGCCTCGGGCAGCTCAAATTGCAGTCTGATTGCAACCTGGCATCTGTTTTTAAGGGTAGAGGCAGGTGGGGGTGGGGGGAGGAGGAAGCCGGGTGGGAGAGGGGACAGAGGAGAGGATGCTGGCAGAGCAAGGCATGTCACTAAGTGTGTATTTATAGAGAATCTCATGGAATAAATGATCAGTAGAGAGGGCAGGAGGGGCCCAGAAACTGGCTGAAGGCCAAGCCCCCATCTGGGAGTGCCTGGAAGAGTGATAAAAAGCTGGCGGCTATGGACGACTGGCAGCACTGAGTCCCTGCCCTTGTCGGGGGCACAAGAGTTTCAGAGTAAGATGAGGTGGTGACCTCCTCATGGTATGGGTTGACTTCATCTTCATTTCTTGCTTGTCATCTTTGTCACAAAATTCAAGAGCTGCACAGGGACCTTGAGAGGCCATCTTCTCCAAGGTCATATTTCACAGGAGGCATCCAAGGCATCCATCACAGGGGCAGTGATGGATCTCATGATCACACAAAGAGTTAGTGGCCAAGGCAGCACTAGCCAGGGCAGGCAGGTGGCAATATTATTTTCCTCCCCTTTCCTTTC
>NW_025379013.1:0-3881 GCF_016433145.1 Gracilinanus agilis
TATATATATATATATATATATCCTGCCCTGTATGGCTAAACTTCTTGAGAAGGCTATCTCTAACCAGTGCCTCTACTTTCTCTCCTCTCAAGTTTCTAACCTCGTCATTCTTCCAAAGCTGCTCTCTCCAAAATTATCATTGTTCTTTTGTCTTTAATTTCATCGTAAAATAGTACCCCTTCACTTGATGATCTCGTTCCATGAATTTAATTACGTTTACTATGCTGGCATTCACAAATCTTCCTATCCTACCTTAACCTTTTTTTTTTTAAATAAAACCCTTTCCTTCCATCTTAGAATCAATACTGTGTATTGGTTCCAAGGTAGAAGAGTGGTAAGGGCTAGGCAATGGGGGTTAAGTGACTTACCCAGGGTCACACAGCTAGGAAGTGTCTGAGGTCAGATTTGAACCTAGGACCTCCCATCTCTAGGCCTGATTCTCAATCCACTGAGCCACTCAGCTATCCTCCCTTTCCCCCCACCCCATATATTAACTTTTTTACTGATCTCCAATCTCAAAATTCCACCTGCCTTTCAGACATATGGAATTTGAGGTTCAATAGACAACTTAAATCTGACATTTCCAAAACTGAACCCCAAAAATCACCCTACCTCTCCAAGATTTCCCTATTGCTGGCAAGGCCAACATCCTCCTCCTAATCTCTCACTCAACCTTGCAGCCTAGGTATCATCCTCAACTCCGAACTATCTCTCAGCATACACACAACCATATTCAAACTGTTGCTGATGCCTTTCAATTTTACCTTTGTGGCATCTCTCAAATAAATTTCCTTCTTTCCTCTGACACTGTCCCCACCTTGGTCACAGGCACTCATTGATCCAGTAATAGCCTGCTGGTGAGTTGGCCTGCCACAAGTCTCTTCCCATTTCAGTCCAACCTGCATTCAGCCACCAAAATGTTTTTCTTAAAAGTTCAGGTCTGACCACATCACCCAAATAATTCAATAAACTCAAGTGGCTCTATCATAGCCAAGATCAAAACCAAAATCCTTTGGCATTCAAGGCTCTTCATAATTTATCCCCCTCCCTACCTTTCCAGGCTTTTTACATCTTTACACACACACACACACACACACACACACACTTTCTCTCTCTCTCTCTTTCTCTCTCTCTCTCTCTCTCTCTCTCTCTCTCTGTCTCTGCCTCTCTGTCTCTCTGTCTCTCTCTCATCCAGTAACACCGGTCTCCTTGCTGTTCCTTACAAAAAAACACTCCCAATATCAGCTCTGAGCATTTCTTTGGCAGTCACTCATTCCTGGCATGCTCTCCCTCCTCAACTCTCTCCATTGCTTTCTCAGCCTTTTTTTAAGGTCCCAGCTAGAATCTCACTTTTTACTGGAAGCTTTTTCTAGTCTCTTCTAACGCTAGTGCCTTCCTTCTGTTAATGATTTCCTGTTTGTCCTACTTATAATTTCTTTGTTGTTTCCCCCATTAGAGTGTGAACTCCTTGATGGCAAGAACTGTTTCTTGCCTCCCTTCTTAGCTCTGGAGTTTAGCACAGTGCCTGGCACAAAGAGGGTACTTAAAAAAAAATGCTTATTAACTGAATGGCTGAGTAATTCCAAAGGACCAATGATGAATCATGCTATCTATTGCAGAGACATGTTCAATACAAATTCATATTGTTTATGTATGTAGCTATCTGTAAATCCATACAGATATACATCTTCTCTGTCCATGGAATGTTGCATGTACTTTGAGATGAGTTCACTGCCCTGTTAGTTTTACTTAACTGTTTCATTCTGTTACAAGAGACCTCTCATGAAGTAGGAACAATCTGTAGATGTTTGTAATGTAAAAACAAATTATACCAAGAAAACTTTTTTAAAAAACTTTTTTACCAAAACAAAAATTTTAAATAACAAGTTTACATCTCCTAGAGTTAAAAAATCCCTGTTCTTATATTGGTATGAATAGCATAATAAGGGTATCTGGATACTAAAGAGACTTGACTTTTGAGACAAGAAACATTTATGACTTTTTCCCAGGACCAGCAAGGCTGCAATGGATAGGTCACTGGATCTGAACTCAGAAAGAACTGAGTTCAAATTCAGTCTCAGACATAGGTTCAAATTCATCCTCAAAGAGTTGTGACTTAATTTCTGTTTGCCTCAGTACCTCATCTGTAAAATGGGAGTGGTAAAAGCTCCTAATTTCTAGGATTTTTTGTGAGGATTAAATGAGATAACACATAATGCATTTCGTAATTTCAAAATTGCTATTTAAAATTATTTTATTTTTTATTTTATTATTTTATCATTGCTTTTTTGTGTGTTTTACTCTATTTTTATTTATTTTGCTAAGTCTTTCCCAATTACATTTTTTTGCCTTTTTTTAAACATTTATTAATATTCATTTTTAACATGGTTACATGATTCATGCTCCTTCTTTCCCCTTCGCCCCCCGCACTCCCCCCACCCATGGCCGATGCACATTTCCACTAGTTTTGTCATGTGTCCTTGATCAAGACCAATTTCCAAATTGTTGGTAGTTGCATTGGTGTGGTAGTTTCGAGTCCACATCCTCAATCATGTCCACCCCGACCCATGCGTTCAAGCAGTTGTTTTTCTTATATGTTTCCTCTCCTGCAGTCCTTCCTCTGAGTGTGGGCAGCATCTTTACCATAAATCCCTCAGAATTGTCCTGGGTCATTGCATTGCTGCTGGTACAGAAGTCCATTACATTCGATTTTACCACAGTATATCAGTCTCTGTGTATAGAGTTCTTCTGGCTCTGCTCCCTTCGCTCTGCATCAGTTCCTGGAGGTCTCTCCAGTTCGCCTGGAACTCCTCCAGTTTATTATTCCTTTTAGCACAATAGTACTCTGAGCCCGCGTTCTGCGTCCTGCTTCCATTCTCTGCGTCCTGCTCCCGCGCTCAGATTTTGTGTGTTTTCTTTAGCTTTTTGGGATCCTAAATCTGCCGCTCTCAGGAACAGGCCCCGGAGCTGCCAATGACTCGATGGGTGCCCCAAACTTGCTCTATTTCTTTTTAGCTGGGTTCAGTGCTATAGGTGGTGTGTGTGGAGGGGGTGGGGGTGGGGTGGTTGCTCAGCCCGCGATTTAGTGAGAGCTGTTTCACCCCTTTGTAGCATGGAAATGCCTCAATTCCACGTACCTTCCACGCTGTGCCCTGTTGTGGGGTTCCTCCGTTCGTCTGGACTTGTTTTTATGTCCTCTTGAGGAGTTTTGTGTGTTTCGGTCAGGAGAGGTTAAGAGCTGCTTCTTACTCTGCCACCATCTTAACCCGGAAACGCCTCATTGCTTTTTTTAAAAACCCCTACCTTCCATCTTGGAGTCAATACTGTGTATTGGCTCCAAGGCAGAAGAGTGGTAAGGGTAGGCAATGGGGGTCAAGTGACTTGCCCAGGGTCACACAGCTAGGAAGTGTCTGAGGTCATATTTGAACCTAGGACCTCCTATCTCTCTCCATCCACTGAGCTACCCAGCTGCCCCCCATTGCTTTTATTTTTAGAAGCTGTGTATTGTTGGATATACCCTCAGCCAGTACTGTGGAGAATATTACAGTCCAGTTCTTATTCGTTAAAAATCTCTCCAACAGAAGGAAACCACAAATTTTAAAAGAATGATGGAGAAATATATCTTCTGTCTCTCAGCAAAGAGGTGGTGGACTACAGGTAAGGAACAAAATATACATTTTTAGGCATAGTTAATGTGTTGATTTTTCTTGATTGACTGCTCTTATTTTTTAACAAGAAGAGTTTCAGTATGGACAATGAGGAGAAGGCTATGGAAAATAACAGTGATATTTCCAAATAAAAACAAAAGAGTATCAATGAAACATTTTTGAAAGCAAAAAAGGAAACCTAAACTTGCCATGTAATGCTTCCTCCCTTCAATC
>NW_025379014.1:0-2135 GCF_016433145.1 Gracilinanus agilis
TCTCTCTCTCTCTCTCTCTCTCTCTCTCTCTCTCTCTCTCTCTCTTTCTCTCTCTCTCTCTCTCTTTCTCTCTCTCTCTCTTTATATTTATATGTAGATATATGTAGATACATGTGAATATATATTCACAACTTGGATATAAATTTTCTTGCTGGTCCTATTGGTTTTGGTCATGTAGTCTTTGCCAGATGCTGCTCCACTGCTAGGCACTATCAAGCCACTTACTTCTTCAATAGGTCTTCTGATTGCTTCTAGCCTTAGGTCTCACCACTTCCAGCTGCTGGTTTAGCAGAAATCTTTGCCTAGGGCATTTCCATGTTTTTTCACAAAGACCAGGAATTTTTAGGATCAGTCTCCTAAAGCACATAAAAATATATGTATAGATTCAACTACAAAGTATTTTTTTAAATAAATAAAGACTAAGTTAAATGAATGGAAGTATATTCAGTTCTCCTGGCTAAGCTGTGCAAAGATAATAAAATTGACAAGGGCAGCTGGATGATGCGGTGGATAATCTCATTTTCCTGACTTCTAATCTGTCCTCAGACACTTACTAGTTGTGTGACCCTGGCTAAGTCACTTAATCTTGTTTTTCTCAGTTCCTTGTATATAAAATGAGTTAGAGGAGTGTGTGTGTGTGTGTGTGTGTGTGTGTGTGTGTGTGTGTGTGTACACATCCATATATGTCACATAAATAAGTGTGGAATTGAATTTGATCATTAAAATCCCTGTGCTAGTCCTTAAGAGCAATACCAAGAAGACATGGTTCCTGTTAACAGGCAGCTTGTAGCTTAATAGGCAGAATAATTATAATTACAATAAAAACTAGAATGTGAAAGTCTATTAAACATAGTGCTATCAAAATTCTAAGGAGAGAAGGATCAGATCTCAGCAGAGGAAACCAGGGAAGGTTTCATGGAAGAAGTAGCATTTGAGTAGGAGGTAATGAATTGGGAGAGTCCAAAAGCATTTTCAAGGCGTAGAGAAAGACAAGAGCAAAACCAGAGCTAGGCAAGCTTGGGATTGGTTTGGAGAATATGAAAAGGAATGTAGGAAATAAGATTAGAAGTTAGAGCATCTGTTAGCCATTATTATTAGAGCTGTGTGACCTGGGCAAGTCACTTAACTCCATTTGCCTCAGTTTCCTCATCTGTAAATGAGCTGGAGGAGGAAATGGCAAACCAATCCAGCATTTTTGCCAAGAAAACCCCAAATGGAGTCATGAAGAATCAGACATGGCTGTAAATGACTGAACAACAATGAGAACAACAAAGGCTGACGAGTGGGTTAAGACTGTATTATGGAGAGTCTTGAATACCCAGCCAGGACTGGAGGTAGCCAGTGGGGAGCTATGTAAGATTCTGTGCAGAGAAGTTACCTGATCAGGCTTGTGCATTAGGCAGATTCGTCTGACAACCAGGGGAAAGATCAATGGTAAAGGGAGAAGGACCAGAGCAGGTTGATAAGAAGTCTTTATTAAGGACCTCAAATTCTATCTGACTCTGGGCAAGTCACGTAACCTCCCCGAGTCTCGGTTTCTTTATGTGTATAATAGGAGGATTGGACTAGACAGGGTCAGAGGTCCCTTCCAGCTCTGGCTCCATGAACCTATAATTCTCTGAGTTGAATTGAAATGATCCAAGTGGGATAGCTTTGGGAGAGATGAAAGCATGAGTTAGGGAGGTGGGGTGAGGAGAAAAGGGAATAAGCATTTCTGTAGCGCCTATTAAATGACAGGTATTGTGCTTAGTGCTTTATAAATATCTCATTTGAGACTCACAAGAATCCTGTAAGGTCCGTGTTGTTATGATCTCCATTTTACATTTGAGGAAATTGAGGCATACAGAGTTCAAGTGACCTGCTAAGGGTCTGAATGCTAGTAAGTATCTGAGGCTGGATTTGAATTCGGGTCTTTGTGACTGTAGAGCTCTGTGCCACTTGGCTGCCTCAGAGGATTTATTTATTTAAGGACTATTTATTAAGCATTGTACTAAGCTCTGTGGTCTGTGGAATTCACAAAGTTCAGATAAGCTGTGATCCCTGTCCTTAGTAGGGAAACACAAAATTCTCTCTCTCTCTCTCTCTCTCTCTCTCTCTCTCTCTCTCTCTCTCTCTCTCTCATATATATATATAAT
>NW_025379015.1:0-1848 GCF_016433145.1 Gracilinanus agilis
ATCTATCTACCAAAACAAACACAGCAATTATACGAAAACAACTACAAAACACTTTCCAAACAATTAAAACTAGATCTAAACAATTGGAAAAATATTGATTTCTCATGGGTAGGATGAGCTAACATAAGAGAAATGACCATTCTACCCAAATTAATTTACCTATTTAGCGCCATACCTATCAAACTACCAAAAAACTTTTTTACTGAATTAGGAAAAACTATAACAAAGTTCATCTGGAATAACAAAAGATCAAGAATATCAAGGGAAATAATGAAAAAAAAGTGAAGTAAGGGGGCCTAGCAGTACCAGATATTAAACTGTATTATAAAGCAGCAGTCATCAAAACAATATGGTACTGGCTAAGAGACAGAAGGGAGGATCAGTGGAATAGACTTGGGGTAAGTGACATCAGCAAGACAGTGTATGATAAACCCAAGGAGCCCAACTTTTGGGACAAAAATCCACTATTTGACAAAAACTGCTGGGAAATTTGGAAAAAAATAGGGGGAGAGATTAGGCTTAACTCAACATCTCACACCCTACAGCAAGATAAATTCAGAATGGGTGAATGACTTGAATATAAAGAGGGAAACTATAAATAAGTTAAGTGAACACAGAATAGTATACTTGTCGGATCTCTGGGAAAGGAAAGATTTTAAAACCAAGCAAGAGTTAGAGAAAATTACAAACTGTAAATTAAATGGTTTTGATTATATCAAACTAAAAAGCTTTTTACAAACAAAAACAATGCAGCCAAAATCAGAAGGGAAACAACAAATTGGGGAAAAATCTTTATAACAAAAAACTATGACAGTGGTCTAATTACTCAAATATACAAGGAGTTAAATCAATTGTATGAAAAAATCAAGCCATTCCCCAATTGATAAATAGGCAAGAGACATGAATAGGCAATTTTCAGGTAAAGAAATCAAAAGTATCAATAAGCACATGAGAAAGTGTTCTAAATCTCTAATAATTAGAGAAATGCAAATCAAAACAACTCTGAGGTATCACCTCACACCTAGCAGATTGGCTAAAATGAAAGAAGAGGAGAGTAATGAATGCTGGAGGCGATGTGGCAAAATTGGGACATTAATGCATTGCTGGTGGAGTTGTGAACTGATCCAGCCTTTCTGGCTGGCAATTTGGAATCATGCTCAAAGGGCTATAAAAGACTGCCTGCCTTTTGATCCAGCCATAGCACTGCTGGGTTTGTACCCCAAAGAGATCATAGATAAATAGATTTGTACGAAAATATTTATAGCTGCACTTTTTGTAGTGGCAAAAAACTGGAAAAGGAGAGTATGTTCTTCAATTGGGGAATGGCTGAACACATTGTGGTATATGTGGGTGATGGAATACTATTGTGCTCAAAGGAATAATAAACTGGAGGAATTCCAGGTGAACTGGAGAGACCTCCAGGAACTGATGCAGAGTGAAAGGAGCAGAGCCAGAAAAACATTGTACACAGAAACTGATACACTGTGGTAAAATCGAATGTAATGGACTTCTGTACCAGCAGCAATACAATGACCCAGGACAGTTCTGAGGGATTTATGGTAAAGACGCTACCCACATTCAGAGGAAGAACTGTGGGAGCAGAAACACAGAAGAAAAGCAACTACTTGAACACATGGTTTGATGAGGACATGATTGGGGATGCAGACTCGAAACTACCACACCAATGCAACTATCAATAATATGGAAATAGGTCTTGATCAAGGACACATGACAAAACCAGTGGAAATGTGCATCGGCCATGGGTAGGGGGAGTGCGGGGGGTGAAGGGGAAAGTAGGAGTATGAATCATGTAACCATGTTAACTTCTCTAAAAAATGAATACTAAAA
>NW_025379016.1:0-7777 GCF_016433145.1 Gracilinanus agilis
CTCTCTCTCTCTCTCTCTCTCTCTCTCTCTTTCTCTCTGTCTCTCTCTCTCTCTCTCTCCTTTATACCAAAACCCTGATTTTCCCAATCTGCTAATTCTGGTCACATATAAATTACAACTTCCTGATCCCAACCTCACCCCTTTGGGAAAATGCTGTGCTAGCACTTTAGGGTCTGTGTAATGGTTCAGGAAAAATCCGGACTGTCATTAAAAATGAGATTCCTATATGATGTCTGAATCAAACCAATTTATAAACTCCTCTTATAACACCACTAAAAGTTTGACGGCTGTCTTTAATTACTGTTGGTCTATGGGCCTTGAAGACAACCCAGTACTGGAATGCATCAGCCTTTGCACTCTGTAGGGACCTGATTGAGATGGTGCTTTCTTCCTACTGGCTGTGGCTAATTCTTTTTAAGATGCACTCAGTGCTTTGGGTTTTCATTTTAGCTCAGCACCAAACCCTTTAATGGAGCATTCTTGTTCCAGTAATATGCTCACTGGCCAGGTATCCAGCAGCTTATGTCAGCCTTCTTAGTTCTACTAGCTACCTGTAAATGCAGTTCCCTGCAAGATGAAATGACCTGGGACCAATTAATTGAAAAAGGGGGGAAAAAGATGTAGTAAATGCCTTTGGGAGCGATTAACAAAACTAGCTATGCTTCAATTGCAGATGGCCATAGACACTCCTTGCCAAATGGAGTTGGCTTCACAGGAAGAATAGCATATTGCTCAAGCAGCAGGACCTGTGGAGGACATGGACATTCCAGTAAAATGGGCATGAGCAGATGCAACTTCACCTAGATGCAACAACTGTGGTTTTATTCAGTTCAGATGAGGCATTATATTGCCAAGAGAAAACAAGCCAAGGATGTTACAAATTCAATCATTTTACTAAATGTCCTGAGTTCTCACCTGAAGCCACTAAGGGATAGTCTTAGTTGGACTTCAGGGCATTCTACAGAAAACAAAGTTGTAATTCACTTGTGCTTTTTACTCATGCTTACCCTGAATATGTACAATCAAAGGCAAATTTTCTTATTCTTAACAAGAGGCTGAAAGCTTTACTGCTGTCCTATCTAGTTCACCAATATTATTAAGTGCTTACTTTGTGCAAAGTACTGTGGGTTGCTTTCATTGCCAAGTGGATCAAAAGGCCTTTTTGACCAATCAAATCTGAACTTTTTCCAATGCTTTAGGAGTTATTGGATAATATCTGGAACATTTTCTATTCCTTACCACTTTTCATCTTAAATTCATAAGGTTAGAATCAATTTCTCATCTTTGTTTTGAAAATTAGAGATTCAAAAAGCATAGATTTGCCATTGATGGGAATAACTGGTTTCTAGGGCTTCAATGAGACTAGCAGTAGGTAGAGAGAATGAACCCATGCCTGATACAACAGCAATATCTTTTAATGGTCACCTTTTTTGACAGTTACTTTTTGCTTTTGGATATACTACCTTGAAAAATTTCCAAATATTAATTTAGTCTATCAGTTTTAGACATAGTCATTCAATTTAGTGAAAATATTAAAGAAATAGCATCAACTCTATTTGTAGGTAGATATTTGATCATGGAATGAAATTATGCATAATTTCATTTCATATTATTTCACTATGTTTTTTCTTCTTCCAAACCTTTAAGACATAACTATAGAATTCCAAGGGTGTTTCCTAATTTAAGCTTCAGACAAGGTTGCTACAAACACATGTGACTCAATTTGTCAACTTCATGTCTTAATGCTCATTGGGGAATGATTAATTTTAAACAAATGATTTTTGTTTGTTAAATACTCCAAAATCTTCCCAAAGATTATGATTATCAGTAAGCCATTTTTCTGGGGTGACCATCAATTTAGAAAATGACATGAAAGCTATTTCTTCTAGCCAATCTGAATTACTTTTCTCTTATTTTCACATTAAATTACTTCACATGGTATCTTTTTTATGTTAGCATGAGACTTCAGAACTAATTCAGAAAGGAGACTGTAAAGGTGATTTGCCCTAATCATTTCATTTTATAGATGAGGAAATTAAGGCTCAGGGGGATTAAGTGAATTGTCCAGGGTTACATAAGTAATGAACATGAGGGGCAAGATTTAAACTTAGATTCTCTGTCTCTGAAACCAGGACTCTTTAACACTGTATCACACCACCTCTGGTTCATCTGAATATTTGTTCAGCTCCTGATGTATTCACTGAACAATTTGCTTTATTTAGGAAAACATAGAGAAGAACTTGTTTCTACAAGTTGGAGAATTATCTATGGATATCTTTATAAAAGATCTTTAGGGACTTTATTCAAGAGCTTTATCTGACATAAGGATTTGAGAAAGAAATATCAGAAAAACAAATTATAGGAACCTTAGGAATTTATTTTTCAGGCAAATGTAGGAATCTTAGAGGTAGGAGCTATTTTTCTATTTCATTTTTGTAACTCCAACACCTAACTCAGTGCTTTAGAAAGAGTAGTCACTTATTTGATTCTGATTAGACTTGGCAAGCTTTTAAATTTGCAATAAAAATTGAAAATTTCAAACAAGATTATCTGAACCAATGATGGATGTTCTTTGATTGACATTATGAAGAATATTAGATAGTGACATTGTATAAAAGAGATGCATGCTTATGTTCCTCAGGGAACTCCAAATTATTATTTGTGGATACAATCAGGTCTTGAGTGATGTTAAACAATGTGCTACTTGATGACATTCTATCAGCTCTGGAAAGTTTCAATCTGATTCATTGCATATAAGGGAAGGTGAACTCTGTACCACCTAAATAAAAGTTTAGTTACAAAGATAAGGCAGAAGAGTCCAGAGAAGAAGGGAGCATCATCCCTCTTGGCTTGTCAAACATATAGTTTTCAGTAGAAATGAGGCCAATTCAATATTAAAATATATGACAATGTGGTAAAGCAACATGGCATGATGACTAAAATTCTGGACATAGAGTCAGAAAGAAGTGGGTTCAAAATCTATGACCAAAGCTGAATCAAAAGCTATGATTATTAGCACTATGTTTTTAGGTAAATAAGTTTACTTTTATGTGTCTCAGTGACTTTGAAGAGAGAAGATTTGCAGACCTCTATGTTCCCTTCTACTTTTAAATTTATAAGCCCGTTGGATAAATAAATGTTAAAAAATAAACATGGTTATACTAATCTAGCAAGAAGTGGATAATATTAATAAATTATCATTAAATATTCTTTCAGTGATATTAATTATTTAATAAATGTATTTATTAAAAAGTACATATTCACTTTCAAAAGACAAATAATCATGATTCTTATTTCATAGGTCTTACAATATTATGAAAATATTGTACATATAGATAATAGATAAGTAAATTGACTTTGCAGAGTCAGTTGACTATATCCATTTATATGGCATCTGCTTTAAAATATTATCTAATTTTAAAAGTTATTGATAATATTGGTAGCAGATTTTTGTAGATTTTCTACTTATTTGGATTTAATCAACTGGAAAAAACAAAAATTATTTGGTTTGAAGTCAGGGGTGCACCATTGCAGTTCTTTTGCACTGTGAATGTTCTGTGAATGACTGTTTAATGTACCAACAGTAGTTAAAATGAAAAAGGATGTGGTGATGCTATCTGCTTGCTCACCTCTCTTTTACAAGGAAAAGATTTTTTTTTATGACTAGAAGGCTTGTTTTATGAGAAAGTAACTCAATGCTTGCAAGCTCTCATATTGCCTATTTCATAGGGGCCCTTGTAGCTTGTAAAGACAAAAACGTACAAAATGAGTCCATCACACAATAGAATGGAGTTTACTTCGTTTCAGTAATATTGCCAGAAGACCAGTGATGAAAATGGAGGTTTGATTAATATGGGAGACATTTGATAATTCAAGATTCATTATGACTCAAAGAAACTGAACCACGTGGCAATGGTGTTCACTTTGAGCAAATCAATTAGTTGCCAAACTATTATGATTTCATTTTATATTGCTAAGACAAAGCCATAGTTATGTTTACAGGACTATAATATATGGGAGATAAGCAGACACAGCCACATCTGCCCATCCTGTCAGACATCTTTTAGCACATGTGCATTTGCCATAGAATCTACACTCAATATTCTGGAAGTCTTCTTTCAGCTCTTCTCATCTTCCTCAAACACATGGGACTCATGCAGTGTGTTTATCAGCTATCTACTACTCTTGTCACAAGATTAGTCTATTTTATTTTACTCACACATTTATTTGACATTCTTTATATCCTTTTTTCATAATTTATTTCCCCCTTTATTATGTTACAGTGATGCTTCTTTCATTTACACTTTGGTTGACCTAGAATTTCAATTCTTTATAGACCTTTGTGACTCCTAGACAAAACCACTGGAAGTTATTAGTGGGGCAGAGACAACATAGTAGGGTAGAGAAAGCATTCTGTTGAGGTCTTCCATCATTGCACTCCAAACAACTTTAAAATCATACCTCAAGTCAAATTCTGTAGTAATAAAGCCAAAAGAAATCAGAGTAAGACATTCTTCTAGCCCAAGACAACTTAGGAAATCAGGAAAAGAGATCTAAGACACAAGGTTGGATGCTGACCTAAAGCTCACATGGATGAAACATCAGTGGTGGGACCAGTTGTTGGCAACAGAAGAAATAACAACTTTAGGAGCTCTCAAGGAATAGATGGCAAGAGGACTTTTCAACTGGTTAAAAAGAAATTGCAGGGAAAAACTATATTAGAACTGGATACAGGCCAGACTATGGAAACTCCAGTTCCTCTACCTACTTCTGGACTCATAGTTGAAGGGCAGAGAAGAACACTTTCTATCAAGAGGGAGCAGAAGCCTTACGGGACAGTATTATTTTTGGTCATAAGGAAACAGGGACCTGGAGGAATAGAATCACTTCCAATCCCAAAGGTTCATAGACCCTGAGGAAAAATATAATTTCTTGTCCCAAATGAATAGGGGCCTTGAAGAATTACACTAGCATCAGTTGTAATCATAGAGAATCAGGGGCCCTTCTTGAGTAAGGAACAGAATACAGACCAGGAAAATGGTGACCATGTATCTTCCCAGATCACACTACTTTGGAAGAATTGAAAACTCGCAAATACCCAGAACTAGCTCTAAAAAGAGCAGTATAAAAGCCTGATACTTGAGAGAGCATCCCTACCTCCATACCCCCACATTTCCTTCTTGGAATTGAGTTCAAAGTTAACCTAAAGTTCAGGGAGGGAAAATGAGCAAACACAAAATAAAGAACCTGACTATAAAATTCTATTATGCTGTCAGGGAAAATCAAGACACAAACCTAGAAGAAGTCAGTGAAATAATATAATAGAAAATATTTTTTAAATTAATAAAGAAGTGTTATAGAATTCTTTTTAAGACAAAAAAGTGTTTTTGAAACTTAAACAAGAGAGAGCAAAAGCAGAGAAAGAAAATAATAGACAAATTAAGGAATATTGATACAAAAGTTTTAAGTGAAATTTTAGGAATGAGGTTAAACAATTTATTACAAAGATAATACACTCTGATCATGTGGGATTTATATTGGGATTCAAGGTTTGGTCAGTATTAGGAAAGATACCAGAGTAATTCACCACATCAACAAAAATGACAAAAATCATATGATTATATCAACAGAAATGGAAAAAAACTGACAAAATACAGCACTTATTTCTATTAAAAGACACTAGAAATCATAGAAATAAATTGAGCCCTTCTTAAAATTATAAATAGTATCTATCTAAAAATAAGAGCAAGCATTATCTGTAACATGGATAAACTTGAAGCTTTCCTAATAATATCAATAGTGTTAATTATTGACAATTTTTTAAAAAGCTATCTTTATCTCTGAGGTGAGTATAATCAGTGTGATTTAATTAAAGTATTTTAAATATTTATTAATAAATATTTAGGAGCCTTTTGTGATAAAAGACTTAAAATAGCTATTTTACATATGACAAGAACTTTATAAAACTGTCAGTGTTATCCAATATTGTACTAGAAATACTAGCTACAATAAGACAAGAAAAAGAAATTGAAGGAACAAAAAAACAAGTGATAATGAAATGAACCTTTCATGCCTTGCAGTTAATGTGAAAGTATACCGAAATTACTCTAGAGAATTGACTAAAAACAGTTTAAAACAATTAAATGCTTTGGTAAAACTGAAGAATATAAAGTTAAATCCACATAAATCATCCATATTTATATGTAGTACCAACAAAACCCAATAGAAAAGATAGAAATAAATTCCATTTAAAATAACTGCAGATAATATGAAATCCTTGGAAGTCTGCCTGTCAAGACAACCTGAAAGATTATATGAACACAGCTAGAAAACACTTTTCACACAAATGTAAACAGATCTAAACAGTTGGAGAAATTTTAATTGCTCGTGTGTAGGCTGAGTCAATAAAAATGACAATTTTATGTAAGTTAATTTACTTATTGAGTGCCATGCCAATCAAACTATTAATGAATTATTCTACCAAGCTAGAAAAAATAACAACAAAATTTAACTAGTGGGAAAAAGGTCAATAATTTAAAGGAAATTAATGCTAAAATGCTCCCCAATAGTAGAAATCTTAATTGCACCAATGCCTAGTTTCTAGAAGTGGTAAGAAGCATATTACATTAGTCATCCACATGAAAATGATGTTTCAAACCAGGATATGAAAAAAAGCAGCTCTTAGAAGAAATCAAAGCTATCAATCGTCACATAAAAATGCTCTAAGCCACCACTGATTAGAAAAATGCAAAATTTAAAAACTTTGAGATAATACGCCACATGTATTAGATTGGCATGATAAAAATAAAGAGAATTACAAATGCTGGAGGGAATATGGAAAAATCAGGATACGTGTATTAACTGTGAATTTGTTCAATAGTTATGGAGATTATTTTGGAATTATACCAAAAAACTATAAAATTATTCATATTCTTTTATCCAGCGAACCACTACTAGGTCTGTATTTCAAAGAAACCAAAGAAAAGGGAAAAGAACCTATATGTGAAAAATATTTATAGTATATAGATGGCAAAGATTGCAAATTGTGGGGATATCTATTAGTTGGGGTAATAAGAAATGATAGGGTAACTAGATGGTGTAGTGGAGAGAGTAGAAGGCTTTACTTCCTGAGTTCAAATCCAGACTCAGATACTTATTAGCTGTGTTACCCTGGTCAAATCACTTAACTGTTTGCCTCAATTTCCTTATCTGTAAAATGAGCTGGAGAAAGAAATGGAAAACCACTCCAGTATCTTTGTCAAGAAAATCCACTAAAAGCGGTCATCTGAAGGTTTGTATGTGACTAAAAAACAACTAAAGAAAAAATAAGAAATGATAACCAGGATGGTTTCAAAAAACTTGGTAAGATATATATGAATTCTTGAAAACTGAAATGAGCAAAACTGGGAGAACACTGATAACTATTATAACAATATTCTAAGGATAATCAACTATGAAAGACTTAGCTACTCTTATAAAGATAATTTTTCAAGATAATTCCAAAGGATCCATTAAAATTCTATTCATCATTCACCTCCAGAGAAAGAACTGATGAACTTTGAATGCAAATTGAAACATACTTTTAATATTTCTCACATCTTATTTTTTGTCTTTTTCTGAATTGTGTCACATATACAATTGATATCAAATTCTTGACTTCTTGAGGCAGGGGAAAGAGAGGAAGTGCAGGAGTGAATCTGCAACTCAAAAATTAAATTACATTTTAAAAATTTGCATGTAATCGGGAAATAATGAAATAAAATTTATATATATATAT